>NW_022262584.1:37500-40000 GCF_002021735.2 Oncorhynchus kisutch | reverse complement strand
CCTCCTCTTCCCCCTCCCCCCCCTCTCCTCCTCCTCCCCCTCCCCTTCTCTCCGCCTCCCTCTCTCCCCCATCCCTCTCTCCTCCCCCTCCCCCTCTCTCCCCCTCCCTCTCTCCTCCTCCTCCCCCCCCCCTCCCCTTCTCTCATCCTCCCTCTCTCCTCCCCCCCTCTCCTCTCTCCCCCTCCCCCTCTCTCCCCCTCCCTCTCTCCTCCTCCTCCCCCTCCCCTTCTCTCATCCTCCCTCTCTCCTCCCCCCCTCTCCTCTCTCCCCCTCCTCCTCTCTCTCCTCTCTCCCCCTCCTCCTCTCTCCCCCTCCTCCTCTCTCTCCTCTCCAAGGCATCAGTGGGAGGGAATCAGTTCCTCAGCAGGAATGTGGTTATTTGTAGTGAGTTGTACAACTGTCTCATTTAGTCTTTAATGTTGACGTGTGGAGTGACTGTAGATCACTGAGAGGCCTAGCTATGCGTGGGAGGTGTGTGTGTGTGTGTGTGTGTGTGTGTGTGTGTGTGTGTGTGTGTGTGTGTGTGTGTGTGTGTGTGTGTGTGTGTGTGTGTGTGTGTGTGTTACTGTGCCAGTGTAAGGTGTGAACGCAGCGTAATTCAGTCCATCCTAATGACACAGCACCCGTACTGCCAGTGAACTAGATAAAGCTTTTCATCTAGAAACACTACATCATAATAATGAACTGTCCAAATTACCAGGACAGTCAAGCTACCCACTGTACCCCAACAGACAGTGTAGAGTAGGACAGTCAAGCTACCCACTGTACCCCAACAGACAGTGTAGAGTAGGACGGTCAAGCTACCCACTGTACCCCTTCAGACAGTGTAGAGTAGGACAGTCAAGCTACCCACTGTACCCCTTCAGACAGTGTAGAGTAGGACAGTCAAGCTACCCACTGTACCCCTTCAGACAGTGTAGAGTAGGACAGTCAAGCTACCCACTGTACCCCTTCAGACAGTGTAGAGTAGGACAGTCAAGCTACCCACTGTATCCCTTCAGACAGTGTAGAATAGGACAGTCAAGCTACCCACTGTACCCCTTCAGACAGTGTAGAGTAGGACAGTCAAGCTACCCACTGTACCCCTTCAGACAGTGTAGAGTAGGACAGTCAAGCTACCCACTGTATCCCTTCAGACAGTGTAGAATAGGACAGTCAAGCTACCCACTGTACCCCTTCAGACAGTGTAGAGTAGGACAGTCAAGCTACCCACTGTACCCCTTCAGACAGTGTAGAGTAGGACAGTCAAGCTACCCACTGTACCCCTTCAGACAGTGTAGAGTAGGACAGTCAAGCTACCCACTGTACCCCTTCAGACAGTGTAGAGTAGGACAGTCAAGCTACCCACTGTACCCCTTCAGACAGTGTAGAGTAGGACAGTCAAGCTACCCACTGTACCCCTTCAGACAGTGTAGAGTAGGACAGTCAAGCTACCCACTGTACCTCTTCAGACAGTGTAGAGTAGGACAGTCAAGCTACCCACTGTACCCCTTCAGACAGTGTAGAGTAGGACAGTCAAGCTACCCACTGTACCTCTTCAGACAGTGTAGAGTAGGACAGTCAAGCTACCCACTGTACCCCTTCAGACAGTGTACACTACTATACTGTAGTGACTATTCTGTGGTGACTATACTGTAGTGACTATACTGTAGTGACTAATGTGGTGACTATACTGTGGTGACTATACTGTAGTGACTATACTGTGGTGACTATACTGTAGTGACTATTATGTGGTGACTATACTGTGGTGACTATACTGTAGTGACTATACTGTGGTGACTATACTGTAGTGACTATTCTGTAGTGACTATTCTGTGGTGACTATACTGTAGTGTAGTGACTATTCTGTAGTGACTATTCTGTAGTGACTATTCTGTGGTGACTATTCTGTGGTGACTATACTGTGGTGACTATACTGTGGTGACTATACTGTGGTGACTATACTGTGGTGACTATACTGTAGTGACTATACTGTGGTGAATATACTGTAGTGACTATACTGTGGTGACTATACTGTAGTGATTATACTGTGGTGACTATACTGTAGTGATTATACTGTGGTGACTATACTGTAGTGACTATTCTGTAGTGACTACACTGTGGTGAATATAATGTGGTGACTATACTGTAGTGACTTTTCTGTGGTGACTATACTGTAGTGACTATTCTGTAGTGACTATACTGTAGTGACTATACTGTGGTGACTATATTGTAGTGACTATACTGTGGTGACTATACTGTAGTGACTATACTGTAGTGACTATACTGTGGCGACTATACTGTGGTGACTATACTGTGGTGACTATACTGTGGTGATTATACTGTAGTGACTATTCTGTGGTGACTATACTGTAGTTACTATACTGTGGTGACTATACTGTAGTGACTATACTGTGGTGACTATACTGTAGTGACTATACTGTAGTGACTATACTGTAGTGACTATTCTGTGGTGACTATACTGTAGTGACTATACTGTGGTGACTATACTGTAGTGACT
>NW_022262584.1:0-32500 GCF_002021735.2 Oncorhynchus kisutch | reverse complement strand
TCTCTCTCTTTTTTTGTCTTTTTTTTAAACAATAATTCATCAAATCCCCCCCTTTGTTGTTGTTAATTTATTATCCTGATGTTCAGATAGACGTTTTGACTCATACTATTATAAAGTCGAGCCGTAAATAAAGACAGTATAAAATAATAATCACGACTCCAGATCTTGCTGTGTAACCATCAAAGCATAACTGGTTCAATTGCTGTAGTCGTTTACAGACGTGTCCTCCCAGACCCTGACATCGATGTCTCCTCTTCGGGGGGTTTTGGGACCTTGTAAAAAATAAATTAAAAATTAAATTCATATCCCGGAGATGTTTTCTCTACAAACTTATATGTCATTTAAAGAAGTGTTGGTAATTTACGGTTTGGTATATCTCTGGATAATTCCTGTTTTAGCAGAACCTGGTTCCAGTCTACCACAGTATACTTTACTGTGTGACCTCTGACCCCCCCTTTTTTCTAGATGTAGGAACATTGCTGCTATAACAGCCTCCACTCTTCTGGGAAGGCTTTCCACTAGATGTTGGAACATTGCTGCTATAACAGCCTCCACTCTTCTGGGAAGGCTTTCCACTAGATGTTGGAACATTGCTGCTATAACAGCCTCCACTCTTCTGGGAAGGCTTTCCACTAGATGTTGGAACATTGCTGCTATAACAGCCTCCACTCTTCTGGGAAGGCTTTCCACTAGATGTTGGGACATTGCTGCTATAACAGCCTCCACTCTTCTGGGAAGGCTTTCCACTAGATGTTGGAACATTGCTGCTATAACAGCCTCCACTCTTCTGGGAAGGCTTTCCACTAGATGTTGGGACATTGCTGCGGGGTCCTGCTTCCATTCAGCCACAAGAACATTAGTGATATTGGGGGATTCGTCCTGGCTCGCAGTCGGCGTTCCAATTCATCCCAAAGGTGCTCGATGGGGTTGAGGTCAGGGCTCTGTGCTGGCCAGTGAAGTTCTTCCACACCGATTTAGACAAACCATTTCTGTATGGACCTCGCTTTGTCCACAGGGGTATTATCATGCTGAAACAGGAAAGGGCCTTCCCCAAACTGTTGCCACAAAGTTGGAAGCACAGAATCATCTAGAATGTCATTGTATGCTGTAGCGTTAAGATTTCCCTTCACTGGGACTAAGGGGCCTGAACCATGAAAAACAGCCCCAGACCATTATTTTATAACTTAATACAACAGTATCTCACTAGCCTCGTCTTCTCCAGACCTGGCTGTGTCCAGGTATCAGCTCTTCCATGACCGTGAGACTGTCAGAGCTGGACTCATATATTCAATACACCTGATGGTCCATATATAGGTCTGATCAGAGAGTAACTACAGACAGACAGACAGACAGACAGACCAGAAAGACAGACAGACCAGACAGACCAGACAGACCAGACAGACAGACCAGACAGACAGACAGACAGACCAGACAGACCAGACAGACAGACAGACCAGACAGACAGACAGACCAGACAGACAGACAGACAGACAGACAGACAGACAGACCAGACAGACAGACAGACAGACAGACAGACAGACAGACCAGACAGACCAGACAGACAGACAGACCAGACAGACCAGACAGACACCAGACAGACAGATATACAGACAGACAGATATACAGACAGACCAGACAGACAGATATACAGACAGACCAGACAGACCAGACAGACCAGACCAGACAGACCAGACCAGACCAGACAGACCAGACAGACAGACAGACCAGACAGACCAGACAGACCAGACAGACCAGCCAGACAGACAGACAGACAGACAGACAGACAGATCAGATCAGATCAGATCAGATATACAGACAGTGTGTAAATTAGAGTTCACAGCCAGAGATGTAATCAGACGTAAGATACTACAGTTGTGGAGGCAGTTCACCGCTGGGTGAGCCAAGAGGCTCTGTACTCCCTTCACTCTCCCTCTTTCTCTCCTCTCTCTCTTTCGGTCTCTCTATCTGTCTCTCTCCCCTTTCTCTCTCCTCTCCCCTCTCTCTCTTTCTCTGTCTCTCTCTCCTCTCCCCTCTATCTCTCTTTCTCTGTCTCTCTCTCCTCTCCCCCTCTCTCTCTTTCTCTGTCTCTCTCTCCTCTCCCCTCTCTCTCTCTCTCTCTCTCTCTCTCTCTCTCTCTCTCTCTCTCTCTCTCTCGCTCCCTCCTTACCTCTATCCCTCCCTCCTTACCTCTATCCCTCCCTCCTTACCTCTATCCCTCCCTCCCTCCCCTATCCCTCCCTCCCTCCCTCCCCCTATCCCTCCCCTATCCCTCCCTCCCCCTATCCCTCCCTCCCCCTCTCCCTCCCTCCCCCTCTCACTCCCTCCCTCCCTCCCCCTCTCCCTCCCTCCCTCCCTCCCTCCCCCCCTCCCTCCCTCCCCCTCTCCCTCCCCCTCCCTCTCCCTCCCTCCCTCCCTCCCCCTCTCCCTCCCCCCCCCTCCCTCTCCCTCCCTCTCCCTCCCCCTCTCCCTCCCTCCCTCCCTCTCCCCCCTCCCTCTCCCTCCCTCCCTCCCCCTCTCTCCCTCTCTCCTTCGCTGCCAGTTAGGGTTTATTTGAACAGTCATTCTACTTAACATTCTTTAAAGTGTTACCAGGGATTTTTTGTTTAGGTTTTTGGTCCGATTCTTATTTCATGACTGTCCTCTACTTCCAAGGAAATAAACCTGCACCTGAACAAGGTTTATAGATGCTATGACATCAGTGCGTTTATCCAGCACACTGCTGAGAGACTGGTCTGTTAGCTGAGAGACTGGTCTGTTAGCTGAGAGACTGGTCTGTTAGCTGTGAGACTGGTCTGTTAGCTGTGAGACTGGTCTGGCCTGTTAGCTGTGAGACTGGTCTGTTAGCTGAGCGACTGGTCTGTTAGGTGTGAGACTGGTCTGTTAGCTGTGAGACTGGTATGGCCTGTTAGCTGTGAGACTGGTCTGTTAGCTGAGAGACTGGTCTGTTAGCTGAGAGACTGGTCTGTTAGCTGTGAGACTGGTCTGTTAGCTGAGCGACTGGTCTGTTAGCTGAGAGACTGGTCTGGCCTGTTAGCTGTGAGACTGGTCTGTTAGCTGAGAGACTGGTCTGTTAGCTGTGAGACTGGTCTGGCCTGTTAGCTGTGAGACTGGTCTGTTAGCTGTGAGACTGGTCTGTTAGCTGTGAGACTGGTCTGTTAGCTGTGAGACTGGTCTGTTAGCTGTGAGACTGGTCTGTTAGCTGAGAGACTGGTCTGTTAGCTGTGAGACTGGTCTGTTAGCTGAGAGACTGGTATGTTAGCTGTGAGACTGGTCTGTTAGCTGTGAGACTGGTCTGTTAGCTGTGAGACTGGTCTGTTAGCTGTGAGACTGGTCTGTTAGCTGAGAGACTGGTCTGTTAGCTGAGAGACTGGTCTGTTAGCTGTGAGTATGGTCTGTTAGCTGTGAGTATGGTCTGTTAGCTGTGAGACTGGTCTGTTAGCTGTGAGACTGGTCTGTTAGCTGTGAGACTGGTCTGTTAGCTGTGAGACTGGTCTGTTAGCTGAGAGACTGGTCTGTTAGCTGAGAGACTGGTCTGTTAGCTGTGAGACTGGTCTGTTAGCTGTGAGACTGGTCTGTTAGCTGTGAGACTGGTCTGGTCTGTTAGCTGTGAGACTGGTCTGGTCTGCTAGCTGTGAGACTGGTCTGTTAGCTGTGAGTCTGGTCTGTTAGCTGTGAGACTGGTCTGTTAGCTGTGAGACTGGTCTGTTAGCTGTGAGACTGGTCTGTTAGCTGTGAGACTGGTCTGTTAGCTGAGAGACTGGTCTGTTAGCTGAGAGACTGGTCTGTTAGCTGAGAGACTGGTCTGTTAGCTGTGAGTATGGTCTGTTAGCTGTGAGACTGGTCTGTTAGCTGTGAGACTGGTCTGTTAGCTGTGAGACTGGTCTGTTAGCTGTGAGACTGGTCTGTTAGCTGAGAGACTGGTCTGTTAGCTGAGAGACTGGTCTGTTAGCTGAGAGACTGGTCTGTTAGCTGTGAGACTGGTCTGTTAGCTGTGAGACTGGTCTGTTAGCTGTGAGACTGGTCTGTTAGCTGTGAGACTGGTCTGTTAGCTGTGAGACTGGTCTGTTAGCTGAGAGACTGGTCTGTTAGCTGAGAGACTGGTCTGTTAGCTGAGAGACTGGTCTGTTAGCTGTGAGACTGGTCTGTTAGCTGTGAGACTGGTCTGTTAGCTGTGAGACTGGTCTGTTAGCTGTGAGACTGGTCTGGTCTGTTAGCTGTGAGTCTGGTCTGTTAGCTGTGAGTCTGGTCTGTTGGCTGTGAGACTGGTCTGTTAGCTGAGAGACTGGTCTGTTAGCTGTGAGACTGGTCTGTTAGCTGAGAGACTGGTCTGTTAGCTGAGAGACTGGTCTGTTAGCTGAGAGACTGGTCTGTTAGCTGTGAGACTGGTCTGTTAGCTGTGAGACTGGTCTGTTAGCTGTGAGACTGGTCTGTTAGCTGTGAGACTGGTCTGTTAGCTGAGTGACTGGTCTGTTAGCTGTGAGACTGGTCTGGCCTGTTAGCTGTGAGACTGGTCTGTTAGCTGAGCGACTGGTCTGTTAGGTGTGAGACTGGTCTGTTAGCTGTGAGACTGGTCTGGCCTGTTAGCTGTGAGACTGGTCTGTTAGCTGAGAGACTGGTCTGTTAGCTGTGAGACTGGTCTGTTAGCTGTGAGACTGGTCTGTTAGCTGTGAGACTGGTCTGTTAGCTGTGAGACTGGTCTGTTAGCTGTGAGACTGGTCTGTTAGCTGAGTGACTGGTCTGTTAGCTGTGAGACTGGTCTGGCCTGTTAGCTGTGAGACTGGTCTGTTAGCTGAGCGACTGGTCTGTTAGGTGTGAGACTGGTCTGTTAGCTGTGAGACTGGTCTGGCCTGTTAGCTGTGAGACTGGTCTGTTAGCTGTGAGACTGGTCTGGCCTGTTAGCTGTGAGACTGGTCTGTTAGCTGTGAGACTGGTCTGGTCTGTTAGCTGTGAGACTGGTCTGGTCTGTTAGCTGTGAGACTGGTCTGTTAGCTGTGAGACTGGTCTGTTAGCTGTGAGACTGGTCTGTTAGCTGTGAGTCTGGTCTGTTAGCTGTGAGACTGGTCTGGTCTGTTAGCTGAAATCCCCGAGCTGACAAGGTACAAATCTGTCATTCTGCCCCTGAACAGGCAGTTAACCCACCGTTCCTAGACCAGTTAACCCACTGTTCCTAGACCAGTTATCCCACTGTTCCTAGACCAGTTAACCCTCTGTTCCTAGACCAGTTAACCCTCTGTTCCTAGACCAGTTAACCCACTGCTCCTAGACCAGTTAACCCACTGTTCCTAGACCAGTTAACCCACTGCTCCTAGACCAGTTAACCCACTGTTCCTAGACCAGTTGACCCACTGTTCCTAGACCAGTTAACCCACTGTTCCTAGACCAGTTAACCCACTGTTCCTAGACCAGTTAACCCACTGTTCCTAGACCAGTTAACCCACTGTTCCTAGACCAGTTAACCCACTGTTCCTAGACTAGACCAGTTAACCCACTGTTCCTAGACCAGTTAACCCACTGTTCCTAGACCAGTTAACCCACTGTTCCTAGACCAGTTAACCCACTGTTCCTAGACCAGTTAACCCACTGTTCCTAGACCAGTTAACCCACTGTTCCTAGACCAGTTAACCCACTGCTCCTAGACCAGTTAACCCACTGCTCCTAGACCAGTTAACCCACTGTTCCTAGACCAGTTAACCCACTGTTCCTAGACCAGTTAACCCACTGTTCCTAGACCAGTTAACCCACTGTTCCTAGACCAGTTAACCCACTGTTCCTAGACCAGTTAACCCCACTGTTCCTAGACCAGTTAACCCACTGTTCCTAGACCAGTTACCCCACTGTTCCTAGACCAGTTTAACCCACTGTTCCTAGGCCAGTTAACCCACTGTTCCTAGACCAGTTAACCCACTGTTCCTAGACCAGTTTAACCCACTGTTCCCAGGCCGTCATTGTAAATAAGAATTTGTTCTTAACTGACTTGCCTGGTTATATAAAGGTAAAATAATCAAATAAATAGTTGCTTTTATGAATTTTGGTTTACTGCTTTTTGTCCTATGTTGCTCTGTCTGTATGCTACGTCTTGCTTGTCCTATGTTGCTCTGTCTGTATGCTACGTCTTGCTTGTCCTATGTTGCTCTGTCTGTATGCTACGTCTTGCTTGTCCTATGTTGCTCTGTCTGTATGCTACGTCTTGCTTGTCCTATGATGCTCTGTCTGTATGCTACGTCTTGCTTGTCCTATGTTGCTCTGTCTGTATGCTACGTCTTGCTTGTCCTATGTTGCTCTGTCTGTATGCTACGTCTTGCTTGTCCTATGTTGCTCTGTCTGTATGCTACGTCTTGCTTGTCCTATGCTGCTCTGTCTGTATGCTACGTCTTGCTTGTCCTATGTTGCTCTGTCTGTATGCTACGTCTTGCTTGTCCTATGTTGCTCTGTCTGTATGCTACGTCTTGCTTGTCCTATGCTGCTCTGTCTGTATGCTACGTCTTGCTTGTCCTATGTTGCTCTGTCTGTATGCTACGTCTTGCTTGTCCTATGTTGCTCTGTCTGTATGCTATGTCTTGCTTGTCCTATGCTGCTCTGTCTGTATGCTACGTCTTGCTTGTCCTATGTTGCTCTGTCTGTATGCTACGTCTTGCTTGTCCTATGTTACTCTGTCTGTATGCTACGTCTTGCTTGTCCTATGTTGCTCTGTCTGTATGCTATGTCTTGCTTGTCCTATGCTGCTCTGTCTGTATGCTACGTCTTGCTTGTCCTATGTTGCTCTGTCTGTATGCTATGTCTTGCTTGTCCTATGCTGCTCTGTCTGTATGCTACGTCTTGCTTGTCCTATGTTGCTCTGTCTGTATGCTATGTCTTGCTTGTCCTATGTTGCTCTGTCTGTATGCTACGTCTTGCTTGTCCTATGCTGCTCTGTCTGTATGCTACGTCTTGCTTGTCCTATGTTGCTCTGTCTGTATGCTACGTCTTGCTTGTCCTATGTTTCTCTGTCTGTATGCTATGTCTTGCTTGTCCTATGTTGCTACGTCTTGCTTGTCCTATGTTGCTATTGCCTATATTGTAATTGTTTTTAATAACCTGCCCAGGGACTGCGGTTGAAAATTAGCCGGTTGGCTAAAACCGGCACTTTTACTGAAATGTTGATTAATGTGCACTGTCCCTGTAAAAATAAAAATAAACTCAACTAAATAAACTCAACTCAAATCCTGCCAGGTCATAATGTAGGCCAGGTCATAATGTAGGCCAGGTCATAATGTAGGCCAGGTCATAATGTAGGCCAGGTCATAATGTAGGCCAGGTCAAAATGTAGGCCAGGTCAAAATGTAGGCCAGGTCAAAATGTAGGCCAGGTCAAAATGTAGGCCCGGTTATAATGTAGGCCCGGTTATAATGTAGGCCAGGTCATAATGTAGGCCAGGTCATAATGTAGGCCCGGTCATAATGTAGGCCCGGTCATAATGTAGGCCCGGTCATAATGTAGGCCCGGTCATAATGTAGGCCAGGTCATAATGTAGGCCAGGTCATAATGTAGGCCAGGTCATAATGTAGGCCAGGTCATAATGTAGGCCAGGTCATAATGTAGGCCAGGTTATAATGTAGGCCAGGTTATAATGTAGGCCAGGTCATAATGTAGGCCAGGTCATAATGTAGGCCAGGTCATAATGTAGGCCAGGTTATAATGTAGGCCAGGTCATAATGTAGGCCAGGTTATAATGTAGGCCAGGTTATAATGTAGGCCAGGTCATAATGTAGGCCAGGTCATAATGTAGGCCAGGTCATAATGTAGGCCAGGTCATAATGTAGGCCAGGTTATAATGTAGGCCAGGTCATAATGTAGGCCAGGTTATAATGTAGGCCAGGTCATAATGTAGGCCAGGTCATAATGTAGGCCAGGTTCACCACATTGTCTCTATGTTCATCGTGGTCTTCCTGCCAGGTATATGACAGTTATAATGTAGGCCAGGTTCACGACATTGTCCCTGTGTGTTCATCGTGGTCTTCCTGCCAGGTTATAATGTAGGCCAGGTTCATGACATTGTCTCTGTGTTCATCGTGGTCTTCCTGCCAGGTATATGACAGTTATAATGTAGGCCAGGTTCACGACATTGTCTCTGTGTGTTCATCGTGGTCTTCCTGCCAGATATATGACAGTCATAATGTAGGCCAGGTTCACCACACGAACATTGTTTCTCACACACAGAGCCCTGTAGAATTGTAATATGTTGCAGCACTATCGTCTCTCAGATCAAATCCAGCATCGTTGAGGTCATAACCTCGATAAACCACAACATACTCTGGCCCCGGTCCTGAAGCGTTAGGTAATGTGTCCTGGGATCCTTGTTGACCATCCCTGAGGTGTGTGAGAGAGATTCCCGCCATCCCTGTTATTAATTACTTACTCCTTCTCTTCTCTCGCTGAACTTGAAAGAGAATGAATGACCGTAGCAGCACCTCCTTTATGGCCCAACCCAGTCTACAGCCCGGTGATGAACACCCCCAGCCTCCCCATCCCTCCAGATGTCTCCTTCTCTCATCTCTCTGGGTCCTCAGCTAGACTCTCCCCAGGCTGGCTGGAGGAACATACTGTGTAATGTAGAGGCTCAGTTTGGCATGTCATCCTCACCCTACTCTCCCTGTCTCCCTCTCCCTCTCTCTCTCCTTCTCTCCCTCTCTCTCTCCTTCTCTCCCTCTCTCTCTCCTTCTCTCTCTCTCTCTGTCTCCTTCTCTCCCCCTCTCCTTCTCTCCCTCTCCCTCTCTCCGTATTCTTCTCTCCCTCTCTCTCTCTCCCTCTCCTTCTCTCCCTCTCCTTCTCTCCCTCTCTCCGTATCCTTCTCTCTTTCTCTCTCTCTCCCTCTCTCTCTCTCTCTCTCTGTATCCCTCATTCTCTCCCTCTCCTTCTCTCCCTCTCTCCGTATCCTTCTCTCTTTCTCTCTGTCTCCCTCTCCTTCTCTCCCTCTCTCCCTCTCTCCTTCTCTCTCTCTCTCCCTCCCTCCCTCTCTCTCTCTGTCTCCCTCTCCTTCTCTCCCTCTCTCTCTCCGTCTCCCTCTCCTTCTCTCTCTATCCCCGTCTCCCTATCCTTCTCTCCCTCTCTCCCTCTCCGTCTCCCTCCTTCTCTCCCTCTCCGTCTCCCTCCTTCTCTCCCTCTCTCCTTCTCTCCCTCTCTCTCTCTCTCTCTCCCTCTCCTTCTCTCCCTCTCTGTCTCCCTCTCCGTCTCCCTCTCCTTCTCTCCCTCTCAGGCTCCCTCTCCGTCTCCCTCTCCTTCTCTCCCTCTCCCTCTGTCTCCCTCTCCTTCTCTCCCTCTCAGGCTCCCTCTCCGACTCCCTCTCCTTCTCTCCGTCTCCCTCTCCTTCTCTCCCTCTCAGGCTCCCTCTCCGACTCCCTCTCCTTCTCTCCCTCTCCGTCTCCCTCTCATTCTCTCCCTCTCAGGCTCCCTCTCCTTCTCTCCCTCTCCGTCTCCCTCTCCTTCTCTCCCTCTCAGGCTCCCTCTCCGTCTCCCTCTCCTTCTCTCCCTCTCAGGCTCCCTCTCCTTCTCTCCCTCTCTGTCTCCCTCTCTCCTTCTCTGCCTCTCTCCTTCTCTCCCTCTCTCCATCACTCCTCCATGTCTCTCAGCCCCTCTCCTTCTGAGTGATGTGTGCTCCACAGGGCCTTGTAGTAATGAGGTAATACAGTAATGTAGTAATGAGGTAATAATGCAATGTAGTAATATGGTAATGTCGTAATGAGGTAGTGTAGTAATGCTGTATGATTTAATGTAGCAACAATGTAATACAGTAATGTAGTAATTATGTAATGAGGTAATGCATTAATGTAGTAATGAGGTAATTCATGAATGGGGTAATGTAGAAATGAAGTGATTTATTAATTGTGTAATGTAGTAATGATGTGGTACAATAATGAGGTAATGCAGGAATGTGGTAATATAGTTGTGTAGAAATATAACAATATGATAATGTAGTAATGAAGTAATGTGTTTATGTAGTAATGAGATAATGAAGTTATGCAGTAATGCAGTACTGAGGTAATGAAGCTATGCGGTAATGTAGTAATGGTGTAATGTTATTATGCAGTAATGTAGTAATGATGTAATGAAGTTATGCAGTGATGTAGTAATGATGTAATGACATTATGTAGTAATGTAGTAATGAGGTAATGAAGTTATGTAGTAATGTAGTAATGACATAATGATATCATGCAGTAATGTATTAATGAGGTAATGTAATATGCAGTAATGTAGTAATGAAGTTATGCAGTAATGTAGTAATGATGTAATGAAGTTATGCAGTAATGTAGTAATGACTTAATGCTATCATGCAGTAATGTATTAATGAGGTAATGTAATATGCAGTAATGTAGTAATGTAGTAATGATGTAATGAAGTTATGCAGTAATGATGTAATGAAGCTATGCAGTAATATAGTAATGGGGTAATGAAGCTATGCAGTAATGTAGTAATGAAGTTATGCAGTAATGATGTAATGCAATATGCAGTAAAGTAGTAATGAAGGTATGCAGTGATGTAGTAATGAGGTAATGTAGCTATGTAATAATGTAGTAATGAGGTAATGCAATATGCAGTAATGAAGTTATGCAGTAATGATGTAGTGAAGCTATGCATTAATGTAGTAATGATATCATGCAGTAATGATGTAACGAAGCTATGCAGTAATGTAGTAATGGTGTAATGAAGTTATGCAGTAATGTAGTAATGGTGTAATGAAGTTATGCAGTAATGTAGTAATGGTGTAATGAAGTTATGCAGTAATGTAGTAATGGTGTAATGAAGTTATGCAGTAATGTAGTAATGAGGTAATGAAGCTATGCAGTAATGTAGTAATGAGGTAATGAAGCTATGCAGTAATGTGTGAGTCAGAGGATAAGCAGTGATGTAGTAATGAGACAATGAAACTATGCAGTAATGTAGTAATGAAGCTATGCAGTAATGTGTGGGTCAGAGGATAAGCAGTAATGTAGTAACGAGGTAATGAAGCTATGCAGTAATGTAGTAACTAGGTAATGAAGCTATGCAGTAATGTGTGGGTCAGAGGATAAGCAGTAATGTAGTAACGAGGTAATGAAGCTATGCAGTAATGTAGTAACGAGGTAATGAAGCTATGCAGTAATGTGTGGGTCAGAGGATAAGCAGTGATGTAGTAATGAGGTAATGAAGCTATGTAGTAATGATGTAATGAAGCTATGCAGTAATGTGTGGGTCAGAGGATAAGCAGTGATGTAGTAATGAGGTAATGAAGCTATGTAGTAATGTAGTAATGAGGTAATTAAGCTATGCAGTAATGTGTGGGTCAGAGGATAAGCAGTAATGTAGTAACGAGGTAATGAAGCTATGCATTAATGTGTGGGTCAGAGGATAAGTAGTAATGTAGTAATGAGGTAATGAAGCTATGCAGTAATGTGTGGGTCAGAGGATAAGCAGTAATGAAGTAACGAGGTAATGAAGCTATGCAGTAATGTAGTAACGAGGTAATGAAGCTATGCAGTAATGTGTGGGTCAGAGGATAAGCAGTGATGTAGTAATGAGGTAATGAAGCTATGTAGTAATGTAGTAATGATGTAATGAAGCTATGCAGTAATGTGTGGGTCAGAGGATAAGCAGTGATGTAGTAATGAGGTAATGAAGCTATGTAGTAATGTAGTAATGAGGTAATGAAGCTATGCAGTAATGTGTGGGTCAGAGGATAAGCAGTAATGTAGTAACGAGGTAATGAAGCTATGCAGTAATGTGTGGGTCAGAGGTTAAGCAGTAATGTAGTAATGAGGTAATGAAGCTATGTAGTAATGTGTGGGTCAGAGGATAAGCAGTAATGTAGTAATGATGTAATGAAGCTATGCAGTAATGTGTGGGTCAGAGGATAAGCAGTAATGTAGTAATGAGGTAATGAAGCTATGCAGTAATGTAGTAATGAGGTAATGAGGCTATGCAGTAATGTGTGGGTCAGAGGATAAGCAGTAATGTGTAGGTCAGAGGATAAGCAGTAATGTAGTAATGAGGTAATGAAGCTATGCAGTAATGTGGGGTCAGAGGATAAGCAGTAATGTAGTAATGAAGCTATGCAGTAATGTGTGGGTCAGAGGATAATCAGTAATGTAGTAACGAGGTAATGAAGCTATGCAGTAATGTGTGGGTCAGAGGATAAGCAGTAATGTGGTAATGAGGTAATGAAGCTATGCAGTAATGTGTGGGTCAGAGGATAAGCAGTGATGTAGTAATGAGGTAATGAAGCTATGCAGTAATGTAGTAATGAGGTAATGAAGCTATGCAGTAATGTAGTAATGAGGTAATGAAGCTATGCAGTAATGTGTGGGTCAGAGGACAAGCAGTGATGTAGTAATGAGGTAATGAAGCTATGCAGTAATGTGTGGGTCAGAGGATAAGCAGTAATGTGGTAATGAGGTAATGAAGCTATGCAGTAATGTGTGGGTCAGAGGATAAGCAGTAATGTAGTAACGAGGTAATGAAGCTATGCAGTAATGTGTGGGTCAGAGGATAAGCAGCAATGTAGTAATGAGGTAATGAAGCTATGCAGTAATGTAGTAATGAGGTAATGAAGCTATGCAGTAATGTGTGGGTCAGAGGATAAGCAGTAATGTGTAGGTCAGAGGATAAGCAGTAATGTAGTAACGAGGTAATGAAGCTATGCAGTAATGTGTGGGTCAGAGGATAAGCAGTAATGAGGTAATGAAGCTATGCAGTAATGTAGTAACGAGGTATTGAAGCTATGCAGTAATGTGTGGGTCAGAGGATAAGCAGTAATGTAGTAATGAGGTAATGAAGCTATGCAGTAATGTGTGGGTCAGAGGATAAGCAGTGATGTAGTAATGAGGTAATGAAGATATGCAGTAATGTAGTAATGAGGTAATGAAGCTATGCAGTAATGTGTGGGTCAGAGGATAAGCAGTGATGTAGTAATGAGGTAATGAAGCTATGCAGTAATGTAGTAACGAGGTAATGAAGCTATGCAGTAATGTGTGGGTCAGAGGATAAGCAGTGATACTCCTTGACAGACAGGAAATCCTTTGATGTGATTGTTGTTCTACTGAGGACAGCTGTGCTGCGGGCGGACACTTCAAAGGCTTACGGCTGCAGAAACAGTACTACACAGAGCTCTGTGTCCCAAATGACAGCCTATTCCCTATATAGTGAACTACTTTTGACCAGGGCCCTATGGAGGGTGCCATTTGGGACAAGAGCTGATATCCTCAAACAACCTCTCACCACCGATATGACAAGGAGAGCTGAGGTTCTGCTGTACCAGCTGAGGTAGTGATGGAGCTGAGTTACTGCTATACCAGCTGAGGTAGTGATGGAGCTGAGGTTCTGCTGTACCAGCTGATGTAGTGATGGTGCTGACGTAGTGATGGAGCTGAGGTTCTGCTGTACCAGCTGAGGTAGTGATGGAGCTGAGGTAGGTAGTGTCTACACCTCTCTAACCTGAAACACTACTGTCTACACCTCTCTAACCTGAAACACTACTGTCTACACCTCTCTAACCTGAAACACTACTGTCTACACCTCTCTAACCTGAAACACTACTGTCTACACCTCTCTAACCTGAAACACTACTGTCTACACCTCTCTAACCTGAAACACTACCCTGTCTACACCTCTCTAACCTGAAACACTACTGTCTACACCTCTCTAACCTGAAACACTACTCTCTACACCTCTCTAACCTGAAACACTACTGTCTATACCTCTAAGCTGAAACACTACTCTCTACACCTCTCTAACCTGAAACACTACCCTGTCTACACCTCTCTAACCTGAAACACTACTGTCTACACCTCTCTAACCTGAAACACTACTCTCTACACCTCTCTAACCTGAAACACTACTGTCTATACCTCTAAGCTGAAACACTACTCCTCTGTATATGCCCACCTCTCCAACCAAATGAATGACCTGTTTGGTGATGCCAGCTTAGAGAATGTATTATTTCACAGAGGAGAACGTCGTGGGTTTTAGTTGTGCGGTCGAAGACAAATACGGTTCTTTGAATTCATGGTGATTGAGGGATGGTGGCACATTCCCTCACTCTCTCTGGTCATTAACTCTTCAGGTAATTATTTTTGTTTTAGTCTCCTATTTCAACCTAGTGGTTCCTCCGTCAGGATTAACCCAAACCACAAGACATCTCAGAGCCCAACCTTTACAGCAGATTGTTGCCTCCAGTTTCAGTCAAATCTAACGGTTATTTTACATCAGCTTTTTTCATCTGGACCCTGAGAAAACAGAGTCCAGGACTTTGTCTCTCTGTCTCTCTCTGTCTCTCTCTGTCTCTCTCTCTCTCTGTCTCTCTCTCTCTCTGTCTCTCTCTCTGTCTCTCTCTGTCTCTCTCTCTGTCTCTCTCTGTCTCTCTCTCTCTCTCTGTCTCTCTCTCTCTCTGTCTCTCTCTCTCTCTGTCTCTGTGTCGCTCTGTCTCTCTCTCTGTGTCTCTCTCTCTCTGTCTCTCTCTCTCTGTCTCTGTGTCTCTCTCTGTGTCTCTCTGTCTCTCTCTGTCTCTCTCTCTCTCTCTCTCTCTGTCTCTCTCTGTCTCTCTCTCTCTGTGTCTCTCTCTCTGTCTCTCTCTCTCTCTCTGTCTCTCTCTCTCTCTCTCTCTCTCTCTCTGTCTCTCTCTCTCTCAATTTCAATTCAATTCAATTCAAGGGCTTTATTGGCATGGGAAACATGTGTTAACATTGCCAAAGCAAGTGAGGTAGACAACATACAAAGTGAATATATAAAGTGAAAAACAACAAAAATGAACAGTAAACATTACACATACAGAAGTTTCAAAACAGTAAAGACATTACAAATGTCATATTATATATATATACAGTGTTCTAACAATGTACAAATGGCTAAAGGACACAAGATAAAATAAATAAGCATAAATATGGGTTGTATTTACAATGGTGTTTGTTCTTCACTGGTTGCCCTTTTCTCGTGGCAACAGGTCACAAATCTTGCTGCTGTGATGGCACACTGTGGAATTTCACCCAGTAGATATGGGAGTTTTTCAAAATTGGATTTGTTTTCGAATTCTTTGTGGATCTGTGTAATCTGAGGGAAATATGTCTCTCTAATATGGTCATACATTGGGCAGGAGGTTAGGAAGTGCAGCTCAGTTTCCACCTCATTTTGTGGGCAGTGAGCACATAGCCTGTCTTCTCTTGAGAGCCAAGTCTGCCTACGGCAGCCTTTCTCAATAGCAAGGCTATGCTCACTGAGTCTGGACATAGTCAAAGCTTTCCTTAATTTTGGGTCAGTCACAGTGGTCAGGTATTCTGCCGCTGTGTACTCTCTGTGTAGGGCCAAATAGCATTCTAGTTTGCTCAGTTTTTTTGTTAATTCTTTCCAATGTGTTAAGTAGTTATCTTTTTGTTTTCTCATGATTTGGTTGGGTCTAATTGTGCTGCTGTCCTGGGGCTCTGTAGTGTGTGTTTGTGTTTGTGAACAGAGCCCCAGGACCAGCTTGCTTAGGGGACTCTTCTCCAGGTTCATCTCTCTGTAGGTGATGGCTTTGTTATGGAAGGTTTGTGAATCGCTTCCTTTTAGGTGGTTGTAGAATTTAACAGCTCTTTTCTGGATTTTGATAATTAGTGGGTATCGGCCTAATTCTGCTCTGCCTCTCTCTGTCTCTCTCTCTCTCTCTGTCTGTCTCTCTCTCTCTCTGTCTCTCTCTCTCTCCCTCTCGCTCTCTCTGTGTCTCTCTCTTTCTTTCTTTCTCTCTTTCTTTGTCTCTCTCTTTCTCTCTTCCTGTCTCTCTCTCTCTCTGTCTCTCTTTCTCTCTGTCTCTCCCTATCTCTCTCTCTGGTTCTCTCTATCTCTAGGGCTCAATCAGTCTTTCACCTCTCCTAATGAATAACATTGATCTAGTCGTATCGGAGCTTCCCCTTGTATAGAGGTAACTGAAGTCAACCACCAGGAAATGTTGCAGCCATACCACTACACAAGCAGAGTCATGAGGAGAGGCAGCACATGGTGAACTGTGAGTAGAGAGAGGTTCTGTAGTGCCCCCGGGGGGGGGGGGGGCAGCTTGTCTCAACACAGTAGTAGTAAACTAACTCTCATCACGTTGAGTGGCCCCCCGGGGGCCTGACTCCTAGCGCTGTGTGTGGCTTGACCTTCCGTGACTCCCCCCCAACCCCGGTCTCCTCTTAGTCCTCCCGCACGCCCCTGTCCCCACACACCAGCCTGCCACCGGGCCGCTTGGATAAACAGCCTGTAAACACAGGGAGTGTGAGTGGCTGTGTGTGTGAGTGAGTGTTCCTGTGTATAGTCTCTGTATATGAACACAGGGAGAGAGTAGTGGGATGTGGGTATACAGTGGTCAGATTAAAGGCCTTGTTCCCCATTCCCACACTGGTAGCCACTCCACACTAACCTCAGCTGGGGGGGGGGCACTCCACACTAACCTCAGCTGGGGGGGGGCACTCCACACTAACCTCAGCTGGGGGGGGGCACTCCACACTAACCTCAGCTGGGGGGGGGGGCACTCCACACTAACCTCAGCTGGGGGGGGGGGGCACTCCACACTAACCTCAGCTGGGGGGGGGGGCACTCCACACTAACCTCAGCTGGGGGGGGGCACTCCACACTAACCTCAGCTGGGGGGGGGGGGGCACTCCACACTAACCTCAGCTGGGGGGGGCACTCCACACTAACCTCAGCTGGGGGGGGGGGGGGGGGCACTCCACACTAACCTCAGCCGGGGGGGCACTCCACACTAACCTCAGCTGGGGGGGGGCACTCCACACTAACCTCAGCCAGGGGGGGGGCACTCCACACTAACCTCAGCTGGGGGGGAGCACTCCACACTAACCTCATCTGGGGGGGGGCACTCCACACTAACCTCAGCTGGGGGGGGGGGGGCACTCCACACTAACCTCAGCCGGGCTCCTCTCTCTGACTGGCTGGATATGATGTGTCAGGATGTGGGTGAGGGGGGGGGAGCTTTCTCTCTGTCTGGCTGGATATGATGGGTCAGGATGTGGGTGGGGGGGGAGCTTTCTCTCTGGTCATAGGGGGGCTGGTCATAGGGGGGCTTATGTGCCCTGGTCATAGGGGGGCCTATGGGCCCTGGTCATAGGGGGGCCTATGGGCCCTGGTCATAGGGGGGCCTATGTGCCCTGGTCATAGGGGGGCCTATGGGCCCTGGTCATAGGGGGGCCTATGGGCCCTGGTCATAGGGGGGCTTATGGGCCCTGGTCATAGGGGGTCCCTGGTCATAGGGGGTCCCTGGTCATAGGGGGGCCCTGGTCATAGGGGGGCCTGGTCATAGGGGGGCCCTAGTCATAGGGGGGCCTACATAGGGAATAGAGTGGTATTTAAGGCCCGGTCCTGTTCTCCTCCAACAGCTCATCACCTCTCTGGTTCACACTAACCTCAGCTGGGGGGGGGGCACTCCACACTAACCTCATCTGGGGTGGGGGGGGCACTCCACACTAACCTCAGCTGGGGGGGGGGGGGGCACTCCACACTAACCTCAGCCGGGCTCCTCTCTCTGACTGGCTGGATATGATGTGTCAGGATGTGGGTGAGGGGGGGGGGAGCTTTCTCTCTGTCTGGCTGGATATGATGGGTCAGGATGTGGGTGGGGGGGGGGGGGGAGCTTTCTCTCTGTCTGGCTGGATATGATGGGTCAGGATGTGGGTGGGGGGTGAGCTTTCTCTCTACCTATTGAGCCCCCACCTCCAGTACAAACCGTTTCTCAGAGGGATCATGTCATAGATGCAGAGATGAGGTCAAGTGTGGATATTTATATTACTGATAGCTGTGATATCTTAGACAGTTCAGACTGTAATTATTACTGATAGCTGTGATATCTTAGACAGTTCAGACTGTAATTATTACTGATAGCTGTGATATCTTAGACAGTTCAGACTGTAATTATTACTGATAGCTGTGATATCTTAGACAGTTCAGACTGTAATTATTACTGATAGCTGTGATATCTTAGACAGTTCAGACTGTAATTATTACTGATAGCTGTGATATCTTAGACAGTTCAGACTGTAATTATTACTGATAGCTGTGATATCTTAGACAGTTCAGACTGTAATTATTACTGATAGCTGTGATATCTTAGACAGTTCAGACTGTAATTATTACTGATAGCTGTGATATCTTAGACAGTTCAGACTGTAATTATTACTGATAGCTGTGATATCTTAGTTCAGACTGTAATTATTACTGATAGCTGTGATATCTTAGTTCAGACTGTAATTATTACTGATAGCTGTGATATCTTAGTTCAGACTGTAATTATTACTGATAGCTGTGATATCTTAGTTCAGACTGTAATTATTACTGATAGCTGTGATATCTTAGACAGTTCAGACTGTAATTATTACTGATAGCTGTGATATCTTAGTTCAGACTGTAATTATTACTGATAGCTGTGATATCTTAGTTCAGACTGTAATTATTACTGATAGCTGTGATATCTTAGACAGTTCAGACTGTAATTATTACTGATAGCTGTGATATCTTAGACAGTTCAGACTGTAATTATTACTGATAGCTGTGATATCTTAGACAGTTCAGACTGTAATTATTACTGATAGCTGTGATATCTTAGTTCAGACTGTAATTATTACTGATAGCTGTGATATCTTAGTTCAGACTGTAATTATTACTGATAGCTGTGATATCTTAGTTCAGACTGTAATTATTACTGATAGCTGTGATATCTTAGTTCAGACTGTAATTATTACTGATAGCTGTGATATCTTAGTTCAGACTGTAATTATTACTGATAGCTGTGATATCTTAGTTCAGACTGTAATTATTACTGATAGCTGTGATATCTTAGTTCAGACTGTAATTATTACTGATAGCTGTGATACCTTAGTTCAGACTGTAATTATTACTGATAGCTGTGATACCTTAGTTCAGACTGTAATTATTACTGATAGCTGTGATATCTTAGTTCAGACTGTAATTATTACTGATAGCTGTGATATCTTAGTTGAGACTGTAATTATTACTGATAGCTGTGCTATCTTAGACAGTTCAGACTGTAATTATTACTGATAGCTGTGATATCTTAGTTCAGACTGTAATTATTACTGATAGCTGTGATATCTTAGACAGTTCAGACTGTAATTATTACTGATAGCTGTGATATCTTAGTTCAGACTGTAATTATTACTGATAGCTGTGATACTTTAGACAGTTCAGACTGTAATTATTACTGATAGCTGTGATATCTTAGTTCAGACTGTAATTATTACTGATAGATGTGATACCTTAGACAGTTCAGACTGTAATTATTACTGATAGCTGTGATATCTTAGACAGTTCAGACTGTAATTATTACTGATAGCTGTGATATCTTAGACAGTTCAGACTGTAATTATTACTGATAGCTGTGATATCTTAGTTCAGACTGTAATTATTACTGATAGCTGTGATACCTTAGACAGTTCAGACTGTAATTATTACTGATAGCTGTGATATCTTAGTTCAGACTGTAATTATTACTGATAGCTGTGATATCTTAGACAGTTCAGACTGTAATTATTACTGATAGCTGTGATATCTTAGTTCAGACTGTAATTATTACTGATAGCTGTGATACCTTAGACAGTTCAGACTGTAATTATTACTGATAGCTGTGATATCTTAGTTCAGACTGTAATTATTACTGATAGCTGTGATATCTTAGTTCAGACTGTAATTATTACTGATAGCTGTGATATCTTAGTTCAGACTGTAATTATTACTGATAGCTGTGATATCTTAGACAGTTCAGACTGTAATTATTACTGATAGCTGTGATATCTTAGTTCAGACTGTAATTATTACTGATAGCTGTGATATCTTAGTTCAGACTGTAATTATTACTGATAGCTATGATATCTTAGACAGTTCAGACTGTAATTATTACTGATAGCTGTGATATCTTAGACAGTTCAGACTGTAATTATTACTGATAGCTGTGATATCTTAGTTCAGACTGTAATTATTACTGATAGCTGTGATACCTTAGACAGTTCAGACTGTAATTATTACTGATAGCTGTGATATCTTAGACAGTTCAGACTGTAATTATTACTGATAGCTGTGATATCTTAGTTCAGACTGTAATTATTACTGATAGCTGTGATATCTTAGACAGTTCAGACTGTAATTATTACTGATAGCTGTGATATCTTAGACAGTTCAGACTGTAATTATTACTGATAGCTGTGATACCTTAGACAGTTCAGACTGTAATTATTACTGATAGCTGTGATATCTTAGACAGTTCAGACTGTAATTATTACTGATAGCTGTGATATCTTAGTTCAGACTGTAATTATTACTGATAGCTGTGATACTTTAGACAGTTCAGACTGTAATTATTACTGATAGCTGTGATATCTTAGTTCAGACTGTAATTATTACTGATAGATGTGATACCTTAGACAGTTCAGACTGTAATTATTACTGATAGCTGTGATATCTTAGACAGTTCAGACTGTAATTATTACTGATAGCTGTGATATCTTAGACAGTTCAGACTGTAATTATTACTGATAGCTGTGATATCTTAGTTCAGACTGTAATTATTACTGATAGCTGTGATACCTTAGACAGTTCAGACTGTAATTATTACTGATAGCTGTGATATCTTAGTTCAGACTGTAATTATTACTGATAGCTGTGATATCTTAGACAGTTCAGACTGTAATTATTACTGATAGCTGTGATATCTTAGTTCAGACTGTAATTATTACTGATAGCTGTGATACCTTAGACAGTTCAGACTGTAATTATTACTGATAGCTGTGATATCTTAGTTCAGACTGTAATTATTACTGATAGCTGTGATATCTTAGTTCAGACTGTAATTATTACTGATAGCTGTGATATCTTAGTTCAGACTGTAATTATTACTGATAGCTGTGATATCTTAGACAGTTCAGACTGTAATTATTACTGATAGCTGTGATATCTTAGTTCAGACTGTAATTATTACTGATAGCTGTGATATCTTAGTTCAGACTGTAATTATTACTGATAGCTATGATATCTTAGACAGTTCAGACTGTAATTATTACTGATAGCTGTGATATCTTAGACAGTTCAGACTGTAATTATTACTGATAGCTGTGATATCTTAGTTCAGACTGTAATTATTACTGATAGCTGTGATACCTTAGACAGTTCAGACTGTAATTATTACTGATAGCTGTGATATCTTAGACAGTTCAGACTGTAATTATTACTGATAGCTGTGATATCTTAGTTCAGACTGTAATTATTACTGATAGCTGTGATATCTTAGACAGTTCAGACTGTAATTATTACTGATAGCTGTGATATCTTAGACAGTTCAGACTGTAATTATTACTGATAGCTGTGATACCTTAGACAGTTCAGACTGTAATTATTACTGATAGCTGTGATATCTTAGACAGTTCAGACTGTAATTATTACTGATAGCTGTGATATCTTAGACAGTTCAGACTGTAATTATTACTGATAGCTGTGATATCTTAGTTCAGACTGTAATTATTACTGATAGCTGTGATATCTTAGACAGTTCAGACTGTAATTATTACTGATAGATGTGATATCTTAGACAGTTCAGACTGTAATTATTACTGATAGCTGTGATACCTTAGACAGTTCAGACTGTAATTATTACTGATAGCTGTGATATCTTAGACAGTTCAGACTGTAATTATTACTGATAGCTGTGATATCTTAGTTCAGACTGTAA
Source organism: Oncorhynchus kisutch (assembly GCF_002021735.2). Lineage (NCBI taxonomy): Eukaryota > Metazoa > Chordata > Actinopteri > Salmoniformes > Salmonidae > Oncorhynchus > Oncorhynchus kisutch. The sequence continues at coordinate 10,794 of NW_022262584.1, read as the reverse complement.
TTATTACTGATAGCTGTGATATCTTAGACAGTTCAGACTGTAATTATTACTGATAGCTGTGATATCTTAGTTCAGACTGTAATTATTACTGATAGATGTGATATCTTAGACAGTTCAGACTGTAATTATTACTGATAGCTGTGATATCTTAGTTCAGACTGTAATTATTACTGATAGCTGTGATACTTTAGACAGTTCAGACTGTAATTATTACTGATAGCTGTGATATCTTAGTTCAGACTGTAATTATTACTGATAGCTGTGATACCTTAGACAGTTCAGACTGTAATTATTACTGATAGCTGTGATATCTTAGACAGTTCAGACTGTAATTATTACTGATAGCTGTGATATCTTAGACAGTTCAGACTGTAATTATTACTGATAGCTGTGATATCTTAGTTCAGACTGTAATTATTACTGATAGCTGTGATACCTTAGACAGTTCAGACTGTAATTATTACTGATAGCTGTGATATCTTAGTTCAGACTGTAATTATTACTGATAGCTGTGATATCTTAGACAGTTCAGACTGTAATTATTACTGATAGCTGTGATATCTTAGTTCAGACTGTAATTATTACTGATAGCTGTGATACCTTAGACAGTTCAGACTGTAATTATTACTGATAGCTGTGATATCTTAGACAGTTCAGACTGTAATTATTACTGATAGCTGTGATATCTTAGACAGTTCAGACTGTAATTATTACTGATAGCTGTGATATCTTAGACAGTTCAGACTGTAATTATTACTGATAGCTGTGATATCTTAGTTCAGACTGTAATTATTACTGATAGCTGTGATATCTTAGACAGTTCAGACTGTAATTATTACTGATAGCTGTGATATCTTAGACAGTTCAGACTGTAATTATAGGGGGGCCTATGGGCCCTGGTCATAGGGGGGCCTATGGGCCCTAGTCATAGGGGGGCCTATGGGCACTGGTCATAGAGGGGCCTATGGGCCCTAGTCATAGGGGGGCCTATGGGCCCTGGTCATAGGGGGGCCTATGGGCCCTAGTCATAGGGGGGCCTATGGGCCCTGGTCATAGGGGGGCCTATGGGCACTGGTCATAGAGGGGCCTATGGGCCCTAGTCATAGGGGGGCCTATGGGCCCTGGTCATAGGGGGGCCTATGGGCCCTGGTCATAGGGGGGCCTATGGGCCCTGGTCATAGGGGGTCCCTGGTCATAGGGGGGCCCTGGTCATAGGGGGGCCTATGGGCCCTGGTCATAGGGGGGCCCTGGTCATAGGGGGGCCTACATAGGGAATAGAGTGGTATTTAAGGCCCGGTCCTGTTCTCCTCCAACAGCTCATCACCTCTCTGGTTCATTCTCTAAAATGGTGTGAATCATTCACAAGAGGTGGAAGATTTCTGATTTTGTAGGTCGAGACAAAACCATTTCTGATTTTGTGGGTCGAGACAAAACCATTTCTGATTTTGTGGGTCGAGACAAAACCATTTCTGATTTTGTGGGTCGAGACAAAACCATTTCTGACCCAGAAGTTTAACATTTCAAGGGAGCCTTTCTTTAGTCGTTTTTGGATGACATTGGGATTACATCACGCCAACCAACTATGGCTCCTTCCCAAATCACACCCTATTCCCTATAGGGGCCCTGGTCAAAAGTAGTGCACTACGTAGGGAATATGTTGTCATTTCAGACGAATGGTTCAGTTGTGTAACATCATTAATAATCAATGTTCTACTCCACTTGGGATTTGAACCGGTGACCCTCTGGTTGTAAGGTCTACTGCCTCCTCCTAGGTGACCCTGAGTTGTTCCCGTAGTTAAACCTCCTCCTCGGTGACCCTGAGTTGTCCCGGTAGTTAAACCTCCTTTCCTGCCTCCTCCTCAGTGACCCTGAGTTGTCCCCGTAGTTAAACCTCCTCCTCAGTGACCCTGAGTTGTTCCCGTAGTTAAATCTCCTCCTCAGTGACCCTGAGTTGTTCCTGTAGTTAAACCTCCTCTCCTGCCTCCTCCTCAGTGACCCTGAGTTGTTCCCGTAGTTAAACCTCCTCCTCAGTGACCCTGAGTTGTTCCTGTAGTTAAACCTCCTCCTCAGTGACCCTGAGTTGTTCCCGTAGTTAAACCTCCTCCTCAGTGACCCTGAGTTGTTCCCGTAGTTAAACCTCCTCCTCAGTGACCCTGAGTTGTTCCCGTAGTTAAACCTCCTCCTCAGTGACCCTGAGTTGTTCCCGTAGTTAAACCTCCTCCTCAGTGACCCTGAGTTGTTCCTGTAGTTAAACCTCCTCCTCAGTGACCCTGAGTTGTTCCCGTAGTTAACCATCTGGTTGTTATTCATGTAGTATAAATCCAGGGAGAGATAGTGTCCCTAGAAGTCAGCTGTGTTGTCTGGTAACAGATGATTACAGGGAGAGAGATAAAAGCACTGAGCTTCTAGTACTTCAAAGACAAGTCTCCTCTCCCTCCTCATCTTCATCCTCCCACCCCTCCTCCTCCTCCTCTCTCCATCTTCCCTCCTCCAGACGCCCCCCCTCCACACACACACACACGATGACAGTGAGATGTGAATGACGGTAGCTAGCAAGGTAAGTGGTGTTTGTGAGTGTGTTTGTCTGTGTTAAAGCCTCGGTCTGAAAGTTAAACACTTCCTGGTCCAGACTCTATCGTCGCTGTGTTGAGAAGGTAGAACTGTTTTAGTGAGTGAGGTCCTGGAGCAGAGAGATACACCCACCCTGTCTTCTTCTGTTGTCCTGGAGCAGAGAGATACACCCACCCTGTCTTCTTCTGTTGTCCTGGAGCAGAGAGATACACCCACCCTGTCTTCTTCTGTTGTCCTGAAGCAGAGACATACACCAACCCTGTCTTCTTCTGTTGTCCTGGAGCAGGGAGATATACCCACCCTGTCTTCTTCTGTTGTCCTGGAGCAGGGAGATACACCCACCCTGTCTTCTTCTGTTGTCCTGGAGCAGAGAGATACACCCACCCTGTCTTCTTCTGTTGTCCTGGAGCAGAGATACACCCACCCTGTCTTCTTCTGTTGTCCTGGAGCAGAGAGATACACCCACCCTGTCTTCTTCTGTTGTCCTGGAGCAGGGAGATACACCCACCCTGTCTTCTGTTGTCCTGGAGCAGAGAGACACACCCACCCTGTCTTCTTCTGTTGTCCTGGAGCAGAGAGATACACCCACCCTGTCTTCTTCTGTTGTCCTGGAGCAGAGAGATACACCCACCCTGTCTTCTTCTGTTGTCCTGGAGCAGAGAGATACACCCACCCTGTCTTCTTCTGTTGTCCTGAAGCAGAGACATACACCAACCCTGTCTTCTTCTGTTGTCCTGGAGCAGAGAGACACACCCACCCTGTCTTCTTCTGTTGTCCTGGAGCAGAGATATACACCCACCCTGTCTTCTTCTGTTGTCCTGGAGCAGAGTGATACACCCACCCCTGTCTTCTTCTGTTGTCCTGGAGCAGAGATATACACCCACCCTGTCTTCTTCTGTTGTCCTGGAGCAGAGAGATAGACCCACCCTGTCTTCTTCTGTTGTCCTAGAGCAGAGAGACACACCCACCCTGTCTTCTTCTGTTGTCCTGGAGCAGAGAGATACACCCACCCTGTCTTCTTCTGTTGTCCTGGAGCAGAGAGATACACCCACCCTGTCTTCTTCTGTTGTCCTGGAGCAGAGAGATACACCCACCCTGTCTTCTTCTGTTGTCCTGGACCAGAGAGACACACCCACCCTGTCTTCTTCTGTTGTCCTGGAGCAGAGAGATACACCCACCCTGTCTTCTTCTGTTGTCCTGGAGCAGAGAGATACACCCACCCTGTCTTCTTCTGTTGTCCTGGAGCAGAGAGATACACCCACCCTGTCTTCTTCTGTTGTCATTATTAAGAGGAGTGTTATCAACATGGCGTCACTCAGCGTTCACTAATAAAAGGGTGAGATACGAGAGGATGTTTCTCTGAAGTCTTCCTGCTCACACTGACCTTGATTTATAAAGACTGGTTATCAGTCACCTGGGCTCGTGACATTTCCAGCTAGTATGCTTTGCTTCCGTGTTCTCATCGCAACACAGTGACTTGTGTCATCGGTTAGACCTATAGGGGCAGGGTGTCTCAGTCACCCTGTCTTGTCTCGGTCACCATGTCTTGTCTCAGTCACCCTGTCTTGTCTCAGTCACCCTGTCTTGTCTCAGTCACCCTGTCTTGTCTCGGTCACCCTGTCTTCTCTCAGTCACCCTGTCTTCTCTCAGTCACCCTGTCTTGTCAATGTGGAGGCTATATACAGGGTATTACGGTACAGAGTCAATGTGGAGGCCATATACAGGGTATTACGGTACAGAGTCAATGTGGAGGCTATATACAGGGTATTACGGTACAGAGTCAATGTGGAGGCTATATACAGGGTATTACGGTACAGAGTCAATGTGGAGGATATATACAGGGTATTACGGTACAGAGTCAATGTGGAGGCTATATACAGGGTATTACGGTACAGAGTCAATGTGGAGGTTATATACAGGGGGTACCGGTACAGAGTCAATGTGGAGACTATATACAGGGGGTACCGGTACAGAGTCAATGTGGAGGCTATATACAGGGGTACCGGTACAGAGTCAATGTGGAGGCTATATACAGGGGGTACCGGTACAGAGTCAATGTGGAGGCTATATACAGGGGGTACCGGTACAGAGGTCAATGTGGAGGCTATATACAGGGGGTACCGGTACAGAGTCAATGTGGAGGCTATATACAGGGGGTACCGTGACAGAGTCAATGTGGAGGCTATATACAGGGGGTACCGGTACAGAGTCAATGTGGAAGCTATATACAGGGGGTACCGGTACAGAGTCAATGTGGAGGCTATATACAGGGGGTACCGGTTCAGAGTCAATGTGGAGACTATATACAGGAGGTACCGGTACAGAGTCAATGTGGAGGCTATATACAGGGGGTACCGGTACAGAGTCAATGTGGAGACTATATACAGGGGGTACCAGTACAGAGTCAATGTGGAGGCTATATACAGGAGGTACCGGGACAGAGTCAATGTGGAGGCTATATACAGGAGGTACCGGGGACAGAGTCAATGTGGAGGCTATATACAGGGGGTACCGGTACAGAGTCAATGTGGAGGCTATTTACAGGGGGTACCGGTACAGAGTCAATGTGGAGGCTATATACAAGGGGTACCGGACAGAGTCAATGTGGAGGCTATATACAGGGGGTACCGGGACAGAGTCAATGTGGAGGCTATATACAGGAGGTACCGGTACAGAGTCAATGTGGAGGCTATATACAGGAGGTACCGGTACAGAGTCAATGTGGAGGCTATATACAGGGGGTACCGGTTCAGAGTCAATGTGGAGACTATATACAGGAGGTACCGGTACAGAGTCAATGTGGAGGCTATATACAGGGTATTACGGTACAGAGTCAATGTGGAGGCTATATACAGGGGGTACCGGTACAGAGTCAATGTGGAGGCTATATACAGGGGGTACCAGTACAGAGTCAATGTGGAGGCTATATACAGGGTATTACGGTACAGAGTCAATGTGGAGGCTATATACAGGAGGTACCGGGACAGAGTCAATGTGGAAGCTATATACAGGAGGTACCGGTACAGAGTCAATGTGGAGGCTATATACAGGAGGTACCGGGACAGAGTCAATGTGGAGGCTATATACAGGAGGTACCGGTACAGAGTCAATGTGGAGACTATATACAGGAGGTACCGGTACAGAGTCAATGTGGAGGCTATATACAGGGTATTACGGTACAAGAGTCAATGTGGAGGGCTATATACAGGGTGTTAGGGTACAGAGTCAATGTGGAGGCTATATACAGGGTGTTAGGGTACAGAGTCAATGTGGAGGCTATATACAGGGTATTACGGTACAGAGTCAATGTGGAAGCTATATACAGGAGGTACCGGTACAGAGTCAATGTGGAGGCTATATACAGGAGGTACCGGGACAGAGTCAATGTGGAGGCTATATACAGGAGGTACCGGTACAGAGTCAATGTGGAGACTATATACAGGAGGTACCGGTACAGAGTCAATGTGGAGGCTATATACAGGGTATTACGGTACAGAGTCAATGTGGAGGCTATATACAGGGTATTATGGTACAGAGTCAATGTGGAGGCTATATACAGGGTATTACGGTACAGAGTCAATGTGGAGGCTATATACAGGGTATTACGGTACAGAGTCAATGTGGAGGCTATAAACAGGGTATTACGGTACAGAGTCAATGTGGAGGCTATATACAGGGGGTACCGGTACAGAGTCAATGTGGAGGCTATATACAGGGGGTACCAGTACAGAGTCAATGTGGAGGCTATATACAGGGGGTACCGGTACAGAGTCAATGTGGAAGCTATATACAGGGGGTACCGGTACAGAGTCAATGTGGAGGCTATATACAGGGTATTACGGTACAGAGTCAATGTGGAGGCTATATACAGGGGGTACCGGTACAGAGTCAATGTGGAGGCTATATACAGGAGGTACCGGTACAGAGTCAATGTGGAGGCTATATACAGGAGGTACCGGTACAGAGTCAATGTGGAGGCTATATACAGGGTATTACGGTACAGAGTCAATGTGGAGGCTATATACAGGGTATTATGGTACAGAGTCAATGTGGAGGCTATATACAGGGTATTACGGTACAGAGTCAATGTGGAGGCTATATACAGGGTATTACGGTACAGAGTCAATGTGGAGGCTATAAACAGGGTATTACGGTACAGAGTCAATGTGGAGGCTATATACAGGGGGTACCGGTACAGAGTCAATGTGGAGGCTATATACAGGGGGTACCAGTACAGAGTCAATGTGGAGGCTATATACAGGGGGTACCGGTACAGAGTCAATGTGGAAGCTATATACAGGGGGTACCGGTACAGAGTCAATGTGGAGGCTATATACAGGGTATTACGGTACAGAGTCAATGTGGAGGCTATATACAGGGGGTACCGGTACAGAGTCAATGTGGAGGCTATATACAGGAGGTACCGGTACAGAGTCAATGTGGAGGCTATATACAGGGGTACCGGTTCAGAGTCAATGTGGGGTGGGGGGGGGGTTCTGGTACAGAGTCAATGTGGGGTGGGGGGGGGGTTCTGGTACAGAGTCAATGTGGGGTGGGGGGGGGTTCTGGTACAGAGTCAGTGTGGGGTGGGGGGGGGTTCTGGTACAGAGTCAATGTGGGGTGGGGGGGGGTTCTGGTACAGAGTCAACATGGGGTGGGGGGGGGTTCTGGTTCAGAGTCAACATGGGGTGGGGGGGGGTTCTGGTACAGAGTCACATGGGTGGGGGGGGGTTCTGGTACAGAGTCAACATGGGGGTGGGGGGGGGGTTCTGGTACAGAGTCAACATGGGGTGGGGGGGGGGTTCTGGTTCAGAGTCAACATGGGGTGGGGGGGGGTTCTGGTACAGAGTCAGTGTGGGGTGGGGGGGGGTTCTGGTACAGAGTCAACATGGGGTGGGGGGGGGGTTCTGGTACAGAGTCAATGTGGGGGGGGGGGGTTCTGGTACAGAGTCAACATGGGGTGGGGGGGGGTTCTGGTACAGAGTCAGTGTGGGGTGGGGGGGGGTTCTGGTTTGTCCTGGACTACTTTGCAGATTTGAAACAAACAGACAATCATAATGTCAGCCAAACATATAAAATTCCCAGTTCATGTTTACAAAACCAAGTTTCTAAAGAGTGTTTTTTTAAACCCGGTTCTGTCTGAGTCACGGTGTTACCACGTACAGTAAGGCATTGTTGTCAGAATGGATGTATGCAGTTCAACTCCTGATCAATATAATTCACCAGAACATTTCTCATGGTTGTCTTAAAAACAGAGATGTTGTAAATCCCAGCTGATACGTTGTTTGTTTCCTCCAGCCTTAGGGACACACTGTTTTCACTTTCAATGACTCAATAGTTTTATTTTTTATTACATAAACAGACCACTGTGGTCGGGAATGTCAATACAATCCAACGAGCCAGGGAAATGATCACAAGTCAGTCATAACCTAAGCTAATGGGGCTCAAGGCCCGCAAGTCGTATAGGACAAACGCTGTAAATGACTCATCAACTTTATTATATCACAGCCTGATGTGCTCACGCTGGTGAATTCAACTTCAATGTCTCTGCTTTCGTGTGTCCCGATGACAGCTCACAGCAGAGGGAGGGGGGGAGAGGGGGAGGGAGGGAGGGATGGAGGGGGGAGGGAGGGAGGGAGGGGATGGAGGGGGAGGGAGGGAGGGATGAGGGAGGGGGAAGGGAGGGGAAGGAGAGGGAGGGATGGAGGGGAGGGATGGAGGAGGAGGGAGGGGTTGGAGGGGGGAGGTGGAGGGAGGGAGGGATGGGGGAGGGAGAGGGATGGAGGGAGGGAGGGAGGGGAGGGGAGGGAGGGCGGAGGGAGGGGGAAGGGAGGGAGGGAGGATGGAGGATGGGGGAGGAGGGGAGGGAGGATGGGGAGGAGGGATGGAGGGGGAGGGAGGGATGGAGGGGGGGGGGGGGGGGGGGAGGGGTGGAGGGGGGGGGGGAGGATGGAGGGTGGAGGGGGAGGGATGGATGGAGAGGGGGGAGGGATGGAGGGGGAGGGGGAGCGAGGGATGGATGGAGGGGGGGATGGAGGGATGGAGGGGGATGGAGGGGGAGGGGAGGGAGGATGGAGGGGGGGGGAGGGGAGGGAGCGAGGGATGGATGGGGGGGGGATGGAGGGATGGAGGGATGGAGGGGGAGGGAGGGATGGAGGGAGGGGGAGGGATGGAGGAGGGGGAGGGATGGAGGGGGGGGCGGGGGGTACAGACACGTGCCAAAGTCCGAGCTGGGCTACTAAAATGTTGCAGTCTGGCCATCGGTTTTAAAAGCTTCATGATGAATAACTCCAAAAAACAACACAACCTGCAACACAACACCACGCAGAGGAGAACCATGCAGGTCTTTTACAGACACATTTAGGCAGTAAATGAGGCTGGCTACTCTACTATAGTACACCATACAGTAAGGCTGACTACTCTACTGTAGATACCATACAGTAAGACTGGCTACTCTACTGTAGTAAACCCATACAGTAAGGCTGGCTACTCTACTGTAGTAACCCATAGTAGTAAGACTGGCTACTCTACTGTAGATACCATACAGTAAGACTGGCTACTCTACTGTAGTACACCATACAGTAAGACTGGCTACTCTACTGTAGATACCATACAGTAAGACTGGCTACTCTACTATAATACACCAATACAGTAAGACTGGCTACTCTACTGTAGTACACCATACAGTAAGACTGGCTACTCTACTGTAGTACACCATACAGTAAGACTGGCTACTCTACTGTAGTAACCATACAGTAAGACTGGCTACTCTACTATAATACACCATACAGTAAGACTGGCTACTCTACTGTAGTACACCATCAGTAAGACTGGCTACTCTACTGTAGTACACCATACAGTAAGACTGGCTACTCTACTGTAGATACCATACAGTAAGACTGGCTACTCTACTGTAGATACCATACAGTAAGACTGGCTACTCTACTGTAGTACACCATACAGTAAGACTGGCTACTCTACTATAATACACCATACAGTTAAGGCTGGCTACTCTACTATAATACACCAACAGTAAGACTGGCTACTCTACTTTAGATACCATACAGTAAGACTGGCTTACTCTACTGTAGATGCCATACAGTAAGACTGGCTACTCTACTGTAGATACCATACAGTAAGACTGGCTACTCTACTGTTAGTACACCATACAGTAAGACTGGCTACTCTACTATAATACCACCATACAGTAAGACTGGCTACTCTACTGTAGATACCATACAGTAAGACTGGCTACTCTACTGTAGTACACCATACAGTAAGACTGGCTACTCTACTGTAGTACACCATACAGTAAGGCTGGCTACTCTACTATAATACACCATACAGTAAGACTGGCTACTCTACTGTAGATACCATACAGTAGGACTGGCTACTCTACTGTAGATACCATACAGTAAGACTGGCTACTCTACTGTAGATACCATACAGTAAGACTGGCTACTCTACTGTAGTACACCATACAGTAAGACTGGCTACTCTACTGTAGTACACCATACAGTAAGACTGGCTACTCTACTATAATACACCCATACAGTAAGACTGGCTACTCTACTGTAGTACACCATACAGTAAGGCTGGCTACTCTACTGTAGTACACCATACAGTAAGACTGGCTACTCTACTGTAGTACACCATACAGTAAGGCTGGCTACTCTACTATAATACACCATACAGTAAGACTGGCTACTCTACTGTAGTACACCATACAGTAAGGCTGGCTACTCTACTGTAGTACACCATACAGTAAGACTGGCTACTCTACTGTAGTACACCATACAGTAAGACTGGCTACTCTACTGTAGTACACCATACAGTAAGGCTGGCTACTCTACTATAATACACCATACAGTAAGGCTGGCTACTCTACTGTAGTACACCATACAGTAAGACTGGCTACTCTCTACTGTAGTACACCATACGGTAAGAACTGGCTACTCTACTGTAGTACACCATACAGTAAGACTGGCTACTTCTACTGTAGTACACCATACGGGTTGTGGGTTAGCAGTATATCTGCTCTAGTGTAATGTTGAGTACCTCTAGGGGACTGATCTATGTTAATGTTGAGTAACTATAGGGGGGAACTGTAGGGGACTGATCTATGTTAATGTTGAGTAACTATAGGGGAACTCTAGGGGACTGATCTATGTTAATGTTGAGTAACTCTAGGGGACTGATCTATGTTAATGTTGAGTAACTCTA
>NW_022262583.1:0-22351 GCF_002021735.2 Oncorhynchus kisutch | reverse complement strand
TGTGTCGGACATTCGGTTTCCGTTTTACAAAAATAATAAGATTTTGGTCATTTTGCCGCTGTCCCGGAAATTCCCACAAGAGGGCATAAGCAATCATATTGCTATTGGACAAAACATCACGATTCACGACGGGGCCTTATCTCGAAAACTGAAAATATTTCAAAGCCGAAACTCGGTGAGCGTAGGTTTGGCACACACACACACACAGAAAACACACACACAGCAAGGATGGAGTGACAAAGTGCGGTGACTTAAAGACACACAAAGCCTACAATGGCATTTCCATATTCTCTAGGCCGTGCCGAGTTCAACAAGATGCCCCGCTTGACCGTAGCTCGCTCGGTCTAAGCACAGCGACCATTAGAAAAGTAGGCCCAAAATGAAGGCTGGCCCTCAATGTGATTTGTTTTTGGGTGACAGTGAGAGAACCGTTAAGGTGAGAAGCACAATTCGACCTCAGGAACGTACCTGAGGTCCTCCCGATCCGTGCAAGCCTAACGTTGACCGTGTGGCATTAACCCTTAATAGTTAAAGAAGGTGTTTACTTCAAAGAGTTTGCATTGACTTCTCTCCCCATAGGAATACATTGCCTGCACCCCTAAATTCAACCTGAAGCCTATGTGGGTTATGAATGCCTTATGAACCTGTCTTCTATGACAGTCCATCAGACTACTATGAGGTCTACCTGTGCCAATTCTAAGCTTCCTGAAGCAAACGGAAGTGGTTAAATTAACCCAAAAGGTGTTTTGATGTACATAACCTTCAAAGGTGAAAATGACTACATTCAACCCTGTGTAGATCGTAGATCAGTCAATTCTTAACTTAAAGACTTAAAACTCAGGATTCTGTAAGTTTCTATGTCAATCAAGACATGTGTTTACTTATAGCTTCTGTGCCAACCGGAAGTGCCTTTAATTGGGTCACACTGTCTGTTTTGAAGGGTTAGAAAAGTCACATCTCTCCAAAACTTCATATGTGTGACTAGGTAACCCTCATGAACTGTAAATCAGTCATTTCTTCTCCAGTCAGATGTCAAAGAAAAGCTCTCACACACACACACAGCAAGGATGGAGTGATAAAGTGTGGTGCTCAAAGACACAGAGAGCAGGCAATGGCATAAACATAATCTCTAGGCCGTGCCGAGTTCAACGAGATATCCCGCTTGACCGTAGCTCGCTCGGTCTAAGCGCAGCGACCATTAGAAAAGTAGGCCCAAAATGAAGCCTGCCCCACAACGTCATTTGCTTTTGGGTGACAGTGAGAGAACCGTTAGGGTGAGAAGCACAATTCGACCTCAGGTACGTTCCTAAGGTCCTCCCGATCCGTGCAAGCCTAACGTTGACCGTGTGGCATTAACCCTTAATAGTTAAAAGAGGGTGTTTACTTCAAAGAGTTTGCATTGACTTCTCTCCCCATAGGAATACATTGCCTGCACCCCTAAATTCAACCTGAAGCCTATGTGGGTTATGAATGTCGTATGAACCTGTCTTCAATGACAGTCCATCAGGCCACTACGAGGTCTACCTGTGTTGATTCTAAGCTTCCTGGACCAACCGGAAGTGGTTAAAATCACCCTAAAAGTGTTTATCCATACCCTGCCCGCAGTTTGATAGACATAGTGCATTCAACCCTGTGTAAATCAGTCAATTCTTAACGTAAGGACTTAAAACTCAGGATTCTGTAAAAGCATACCCCAGTGAGGATATGTGTTGATTTATAGCTTCCTGTGCCAACCGGAAGTGTCATAATTGGTGTCTCTTGGGCTGTTTCGAGGGGTTAAAAAAGTCAGATCTTTCCAAAACTTCATATATGTGATTAGGCAACCCCCATGAACTGTAAATCTGTCATTTTTCCCATAAAATTTCAAAGGAAAAATAAATCACCCTAAAACACAACTTGGATGGAGGGACGTATTGGGGTGCGTAGAGACAGACAGTGACTGCAATAGTTAGCTTTGTTCGAGCTAAAAAAGAACCGTCAGACCTAGAGTTCCGAAACTTTAGGATCCTGTTCTAGACCTCCGGTCAATAGTGCGTGGTGAGTTACGTGGCTCTAGAAGGTTCTCGGACCGAGAAACAGCCTCGTACATTTGCAATGACTTCAATTCATTTTGACCGTTACGAAAATGACGACATTTAGAAAAGTCTCAGAGACGCAAGGCTAGGTGCATTGAAACCGGCTCGGCCCATAGAGACAGATCCCAACGTTTCTGTCCGATAGCTCATTCAAGGACCCCGTAGCAAGGCATGGAAAAAAGTGGATTTTCAGCACCAATTAGGGTTTTACTCGGGCACCGAAGGACCTATCGAGCCGAAACTCGGGATTCGGGGTCGCCTCACATAGGCCTACACATAATGTCCGACCTGGACCCGCAGCTAGAACGTAACTATGTGTTTTACGTTTTTATTATGTTTTAAACCGAAGGCGCTGTGAATTATGGGCCTGTTCTGACATATGTGATAGTTGGCTTCTAAATGAGTAGGAAAAAGTGGGTTTGGTGTCAATTGATATCAGTTTGGTGTCATAATGACATCTAATTGACTGATGGACACTGACTTGCTAGTTGACTTTTGTACATTTGCAATGTGTTTAAACGGAGAGGGACCATCACCAAAATGGCATTCTGAAATCAACACAAAAAATGGCATCACCACAGTCTCCAGACTGTGCCGAGTTCAACGAGACGCCCCGCTTGACCGTAGCTCGTTCTGAGTGCAGCGACTTTGAAAAAAAGAAGGCCCAAAATGCATTTAACGGTCATTCTGATTTTAATGCCCGCTATAGGAGCACCCTACTACGGCCCTCTTTCACTCAGGGCCGTCCTGGGTGCTTTATGGACTGTTAGCCAAGTGCTGGAGGGAGGAAATAGACCCGTGCACCTGGTGATTGAAAACGTGCATCTGGTAACCCAAGAGGAAATAGACCCGTGCACCTGGTGATTGAAAACGTGCATCTGGTAACCCAAAAATTCAAATATGGTCCTAAATGCATTTAAGGGTCATTCTGATTTTAATGCCCGCTATAGGAGCACCCTACTACGGCCCTCTTTCACTCAGGGCCGACCTGGGTGCTTTATGGACTGTTAGCCAAGTGCTGGAGGAGGAAATAGACCCGTGCACCTGGTGATTGAAAACGTGCATCTGGTAACCCAAGAGGAAATAGACCCGTGCACCTGGTGATTGAAAACGTGCATCTGGTAACCCAAAAATTCAAATATGGTCCTAAATGCATTTAAGGGTCATTCTGATATTAATGCCCGCTATGGAACACCCTACTATGGCCCTCTCTCTGTCAGGGGCGACCTGAGTGCATTATGGACACTTTGAAATTTCACGATGGATACTGATTGTTGTGCATCTGGTAATCCAAAAATTTAAAGATTATGAATAAGAAGACACAGAGAGGCTTAAAAAGTTAAACTCTCTCTCATGGGATGAAGGGACATACAGGCCTAAAGGCCAAACACCCCTAACCAGGTTATACCCCAAAAGGTGTTTTGATGTACATAACCTTCAAAGGTGAAAATGACTACATTCAACCCTGTGTAGATCGTAGATCAGTCAATTCTTAACTTAAAGACTTAAAACTCAGGATTCTGTAAGTTTCTATGTCAATCAAGACATGTGTTTACTTATAGCTTCCTGTGCCAACCGGAAGTGCCTTTAATTGGGTCACACTGTCTGTTTTGAAGGGTTAGAAAAGTCACATCTCTCCAAAACTTCATATGTGTGACTAGGTAACCCTCATGAACTGTAAATCAGTCATTTCTCCCAACAGATGTCAAAGAAAAGCTTTCACATACACACACAGCAAGGATGGAGTGATAAAGTGCGGTGCTCAAAGACACAGAGAGCAGGCAATGGCATAAACATAATCTCTAGGCCGTGCCGAGTTCAACGAGATATCCCGCTTGACCGTAGCTCGCTCGGTCTAGGCGCAGCGACCATTAGAAAAGTAGGCCCAAAATGAAGCCTGCCCCACAACGTCATTTGCTTTGGGTGACAGTGAGAGAACCGTTAGGGTGAGAAGCACAATTCGACCTCAGGTACGTTCCTAAGGTCCTCCCGATCCGTGCAAGCCTAACGTTGACCGTGTGGCATTAACCCTTAATAGTTAAAAGAGGGTGTTTACTTCAAAGAGTTTGCATTGACTTCTCTCCCCATAGGAATACATTGCCTGCACCCCTAAATTCAACCTGAAGCCTATGTGGGTTATGAATGTCGTATGAACCTGTCTTCAATGACAGTCCATCAGGCCACTACGAGGTCTACCTGTGTTGATTCTAAGCTTCCTGGACCAACCGGAAGTGGTTAAAATCACCCTAAAAGTGTTTATCCATACCCTGCCTGCAGTTTGAAAGACATAGTGCATTCAACCCTGTGTAAATCAGTCAATTCTTAACGTAAGGACTTAAAACTCAGGATTCTGTAAAAGCATACCCCAGTGAGGATATGTGTTGATTTATAGCTTCCTGTGCCAACCGGAAGTGTCATAATTGGTGTCTCTTGGGCTGTTTCGAGGGGTTAAAAAAGTCAGATCTTTCCAAAACTTCATATATGTGATTAGGCAACCCCCATGAACTGTAAATCAGTCATTTTTTCCCTTAAAATTTCAAAGGAAAATAAATCACCCTAAAACACAACTTGGATGGAGGGACGTATTGGGGTGCGTAGAGACAGACAGTGACTGCAATAGTTAGCTTTGTTCGAGCTAAAAAGAACCGTCAGACCTAGAGTTCCGAAACTTTAGAATCCTGTTCTAGACCTCCGGTCAATAGTGCGTGGTGAGTTACGTGGCTCTAGAAGGTTCTCGGACCGAGAAACAGCCTCGTACATTTGCAATGACTTCAATTCATTTTGACCGTTACGAAAATGACGACATTTAGAAAAGTCTCAGAAACGCAAGACTAGGTGCATTGCGACCGTCTCGTTCCATAGAGACGGACCCCAACGTTTCTGTCCGATAGCTCATTCAAGGACCCCGTAGCAAGTCATGGAAAAAAGTGGATTTTCAGCACCAATTAGGGTTTTGCTCGGACACCAAATGACCGATCGAGCCGAAACTTGGGATTCGGGGTCGCCTCAGCTAGGCCTACACATAACATAAGAAATGGACCCCGCAGCTAGAACGTAACTACGTGTTTTATGTTTTTTATTGGTTTGAACCGAAGGCTTTGTGAATTTTGGGCCAGCTCTGAAGTATGTGATAGTTGGCTACTAAACGAGTTGGAAAAAGTGGGTTTGGTGTCAGTTTGTATCAGTTTGGTGTCAGAATGATATCTAATTGACTGACGGACGGTGACTTGCTGGTGACTCTTGTCCATTTGCAATATGTTTAAACAGTGAGGTACCATCACCAAAGTGACATTCTGAAATCAACCCTAACGAGCGACTGAGATTAACCAGAATCACTGCCCAGCCATCCCAAGTTCATCGGGCCAGTCAATTTCACATTCCTGCAGGATTTTTATAGCATGACAAATTCGTGATGGTACCTGCCCATTGAACCATATTGCAAATGCATAGTGACTTTGCAAAAGTAAGAAAACATAAACAAATGGACATAATGAAATCACCATATTTTTATTTTTGGGTTACCAGTTGCACAACAATGCACGTACACTTGCAATATGATTCAACAGTGAAAAAACATCACAAAATGGACATGATGAAGTCAACACAACGAGCGATGGAAAGGAGCAACTATCACTGCCAGGCCATCCTGTGTTCATCAGGCCAGTCAATTTCACATTCCCTGAGGATTTTTATAGCATGACAAATTCGTGATGGTACCTGCCCATTGAACCATATTGCAAATGCCAGTGACTTTGCAAAAGTAAGAAAACATAAACAAATGGACATAATGAAATCACCATATTTTTATTTTTGGGTTACCAGTTGCACAACAATGCACGTACACTTGCAATATGATTCAACAGTGAAAAAACATCACAAAATGGACATGATGAAGTCAACACAACGAGCGATGGAAAGGAGCAACTATCACTGCCAGGCCATCCTGTGTTCATCAGGCCAGTCATTTCACATTCCTTGAGGATTTTTATAGCATGACAAATTCGTGATGGTACCTGCCCATTGAACCATATTGCAAATGCCCAGTGACTTTGCAAAAGTAAGAAAACATAAACAAATGGACATAATGAAATCACCATATTTTTATTTGGGGTTACCAGTTGCACAACAATGCATGTAAATTTGCAATATGATTAAACAGTGAAAAAACATCACAAAATGGACATGATGAAGTCAACACAATGAGCGATGGAAAGGAGCAACTATCACCTGCCAGGCCATCCCGAGTTCATCTGGCCAGTCAATTTTGCATTTCTGCAGGATTTTGAGCATGTCAAATTTCATATGGTAAATGCCCATTGAACCATATTGCAAATGCCCGTACACTTGCAATATGATTAAACAGTGAAAAAAACATCACAAAATGGACATGATGAAAGTCAACACAATGAGCGATGGAAAGGAGCAACTATCACTGCCAGGCCATCCCGAGTTCATCTGGCCAGTCAATTTTTTGCATTTTCTGCAGGATTTTTGAGCATGTCAAATTTCATATGGTAAATGCCCATTGAACCATATTGCAAATGCCCGTACACTTGCAATATGATTAAACAGTGAAAAAACATCACAAATGGACATGATGAAGTCAACACAATGAGCGATGGAAAGGAGCAACTATCACTGCCAGGCCATCCCGAGTTCATCTGGCCAGTCAATTTTGCATTTCTGCAGGATTTTTGAGCATGTCAAATTTCATATGGTAAATGCCCATTGAACCATATTGCAAATGCCCGTACACTTGCAATATGATTAAACAGTGAAAAAACATCACAAAATGGACATGATGAAGTCAACACAATGTGCGATGAAAGGAGCAACTATCACTGCCAGGCCATCCCGAGTTCATCTGGCCAGTCAATTTTGCATTTCTGCAGGATTTTTGAGCATGTCAAATTTCATATGGTAAATGCCCATTGAACCATATTGCAAATGCCCGTACACTTGCAATATGATTAAACAGTGAAAAAACATCACAAAATGGACATGATGAAGTCAACACAATGAGCGATGGAAAGGAGCAACTATCACTGCCAGGCCATCCCGAGTTCATCTGGCCAGTCAATTTTGCATTTCTGCAGGATTTTTGAGCATGTCAAATTTCTTATGGTATTTGGCCCCAAAAAAACACATGATGAATTGACATAAAATTGAAACAATTTCGAAAAACGGTCCAGAAAGAACTTTTTTACGAGGGTGATAAGTTTTTAAAAAAGTTCAAATTTTCGACTTTTGACTTCATATGAAATCACATTGTAAATGGACAAAACATATTTCTTATGCGCATGTAAAAAAAGAAAAAAATTATGGTAATAAAATTGGACAAAAGTATATTCATACAGTTCTTACACATGTGTAATTGACAAAAAAATCGAAAGAATTTCGAAAAACGGTCCAGAAAGCACTTTTTTAAGGGGTGATAATTTTTGACAAAAAAATCATTTTTTCAAAATTTTGCTTTTGGATGTTGACTTGATGTCCATTTCCAATATGAAAAACCACTGTGGAGCGCACTCACCCCCTGTTGGATTTTTGAAGTGTTACAACTGGCAATAGCCATATGACATTTGCCATCAACTTTGCACGAATTGGCGTCCAATTGGGTGGTATTGTCCAATGTGTGTATGGTTTGTACGGTGCCAATGTGTTGCCATTCATTTTTGTCCACTTCAGGGGGGTCTTCCCTTACATAATATAATAGAGACAGTAGATATAGCTGGTCTGTCATAATTTAATTGAGACAGTAGATCTAGCTGGTCTGTCATATTATAATAGAGATAGTAGATCTAGCTGGTCTGTAATAATATAATAGAGACAGTAGATCTACCTGGTCTGTCATAATATAATATAGACAGTAGATCTAGCTGGTCTGTCATAAAAAATAGAGACAGTAGATCTAGCTGGTCTGTCATATTATAATAGAGACAGTAGATCTACCTGGTCTGTCATAATATAATAGAGACAGTAGATCTAGCTGGTCTTTCATAATACAATAGAGACAGTAGATCTAGCTGGTCTGTCATAATATAATAGAGACGGTAGATCTAGCTGGTCTGTCATAATACAATAGAGACAGTAGATCTAGCTGGTCTGTCATATTATAATCGAGACAGTAGATCTAGCTCGTCCTGTCATAATATAATAGAGACAGTAGATCTAGCTGGTCTGTCCTATTATAATAGAGACAGTAGATCTACCTGGTCTGTCATTATATAATAGAGACAGTAGATCTAGCTGGTCTTTCATAATACAATAGAGACAGTAGATCTAGCTGGTCTGTCATAATATAATAGAGACGGTAGATCTAGCTGGTCTGTCATAATACAATAGAGACAGTAGATCTAGCTGGTCTGTCATATTATAATCGAGACAGTAGATCTAGCTCGTCCTGTCATAATATAATAGAGACAGTAGATCTAGCTGGTCTGTCATAATATAATAGAGACAGTAGATCTAGATGGTCTGTAATAATACCATAGAGACAGTAGATCTACCTCGTCTGTCATATTATAATCGAGACAGTAGATCTAGCTGGTATGTCATATTATAATCGAGACAGTAGATCTAGCTGGTATGTCATAATATAATAGAGACAGTAGATCTACCTGGTCTGTCATAATATAATAGAGACAGTAGATCTAGCTGGTCTGTCATAATATAATAGAGACAGTAGATCTAGCTGGTCTGTCATAATACAATAGAGACATTAGATCTAGCTGGTCTGTCATATTATAATCGAGACAGTAGATCTAGCTGGTCTGTCATAATATAATAGAGACAGTAGATCTACCTTTTCTGTCATAATATAATAGAGACAGTAGTTCACTGTGGTCTGTCATATTATAAATAGAGACGTAGATCTACCTGGTCTTTCATAATATAATAGAGACAGTAGATCTAGCTGGTCTGTCATAATATAATAGAGACAGTAGATCTACCTGTCTGTCATAATATATAATAGACAGTAGATCTAGCTGTCTCATAAAAATAGAGACATAGATCTAAGCTGGTCTGTCATATTATAATAGAGACATAGATCTAGCTGGGTCTGTCAAATATAATAGAGACGGTAATCTAAGCTGGTCTGCATATACATAGAGACAGTAGATCTAGCTGGTCTGGTCATTTAAACGAGACATTTAGATCTAGCTTGTCCTGGTTCATAATATAATAGAGCAGTAGATTTAGCATGGGTCTGTCATAATACAATAGAGATAGTAGATCTACCTCGTCTGTCATATTATAATAGAGACAGTAGATCTAGCTGGTCTGTCATAATATAATAGAGACAGTAGATCTAGCTGGTCTGTCATAATATAATAGAGACAGTAGATCTAGCTGGTCTGTCATATTATAATAGAGACAGTAGATCTAGCTGGTCTGTCATAATATAATAGAGACAGTAGATCTAGCTGGTCTGTCATAATATAATAGAGACAGTAGATCTAGCTGGTCTGTCATAAATAATAGAGACAGTAGATCTAGCTGGTCTGTCATATTATAATAGAGACAGTAGATCTAGCTGGTCTGTCATAATATAATAGAGACAGTAGATCTAGCTGGTCTGTCATAATATAATAGAGACAGTAGATCTAGCTGGTCTGTCATAATATAATAGAGACAGTAGATCTAGCTGGTCTGTCATAATATAATAGAGACAGTAGATCTAGCTGGTCTGTCATAATATAATAGAGACAGTAGATCTAGCTGGTCTGTCATAATATAATAGAGACAGTAGATCTAGCTGGTCTGTCATAATATAATAGAGACAGTAGATCTAGCTGGTCTGTCATAATATAATAGAGACAGTAGATCTAGCTGGTCTGTCATAATATAATAGAGACAGTAGATCTAGCTGGTCTGTCATAATATAATAGAGACAGTAGATCTAGCTGGTCTGTCATAATATAATAGAGACAGTAGATCTAGCTGGTCTGTCATAATATAATAGAGACAGTAGATCTAGCTGGTCTGTCATAATATAATAGAGACAGTAGATCTAGCTGGTCTGTCATAATATAATAGAGACAGTAGATCTAGCTGGTCTGTCATAATATAATAGAGACAGTAGATCTAGCTGGTCTGTCATTATATAATAGAGACAGTAGATCTAGCTGGTCTGTCATATTATAATAGAGACAGTAGATCTAGCTGGTCTGTCATAATATAATAGAGACAGTAGATCTAGCTGGTCTGTCATAATATAATAGAGACAGTAGATCTAGCTGGTCTGTCATAATATAATAGAGACAGTAGATCTAGCTGGTCTGTCATAATATAATAGAGACAGTAGATCTAGCTGGTCTGTCATAATATAATAGAGACAGTAGATCTAGCTGGTCTGTCATAATATAATAGAGACAGTAGATCTAGCTGGTCTGTCATAATATAATAGAGACAGTAGATCTAGCTGGTCTGTCATAATATAATAGAGACAGTAGATCTAGCTGGTCTGTCATAATATAATAGAGACAGTAGATCTAGCTGGTCTGTCATAATATAATAGAGACAGTAGATCTAGCTGGTCTGTCATAATATAATAGAGACAGTAGATCTAGCTGGTCTGTCATAATATAATAGAGACAGTAGATCTAGCTGGTCTGTCATAATATAATAGAGACAGTAGATCTAGCTGGTCTGTCATAATATAATAGAGACAGTAGATCTAGCTGGTCTGTCATAATATAATAGAGACAGTAGATCTAGCTGGTCTGTCATAATATAATAGAGACAGTAGATCTAGCTGGTCTGTCATAATATAATAGAGACAGTAGATCTAGCTGGTCTGTCATAATATAATAGAGACAGTAGATCTAGCTGGTCTGTCATAATATAATAGAGACAGTAGATCTAGCTGGTCTGTCATAATATAATAGAGACAGTAGATCTAGCTGGTCTGTCATAATATAATAGAGACAGTAGATCTAGCTGGTCTGTCATAATATAATAGAGACAGTAGATCTAGCTGGTCTGTCATAATATAATAGAGACAGTAGATCTAGCTGGTCTGTCATAATATAATAGAGACAGTAGATCTAGCTGGTCTGTCATAATATAATAGAGACAGTAGATCTAGCTGGTCTGTCATAATATAATAGAGACAGTAGATCTAGCTGGTCTGTCATAATATAATAGAGACAGTAGATCTAGCTGGTCTGTCATAATATAATAGAGACAGTAGATCTAGCTGGTCTGTCATAATATAATAGAGACAGTAGATCTAGCTGGTCTGTCATAATATAATAGAGACAGTAGATCTAGCTGGTCTGTCATAATATAATAGAGACAGTAGATCTAGCTGGTCTGTCATAATATAATAGAGACAGTAGATCTAGCTGGTCTGTCATAATATAATAGAGACAGTAGATCTAGCTGGTCTGTCATAATATAATAGAGACAGTAGATCTAGCTGGTCTGTCATAATATAATAGAGACAGTAGATCTAGCTGGTCTGTCATAATATAATAGAGACAGTAGATCTAGCTGGTCTGTCATAATATAATAGAGACAGTAGATCTAGCTGGTCTGTCATAATATAATAGAGACAGTAGATCTAGCTGGTCTGTCATAATATAATAGAGACAGTAGATCTAGCTGGTCTGTCATAATATAATAGAGACAGTAGATCTAGCTGGTCTGTCATAATATAATAGAGACAGTAGATCTAGCTGGTCTGTCATAATATAATAGAGACAGTAGATCTAGCTGGTCTGTCATAATATAATAGAGACAGTAGATCTAGCTGGTCTGTCATAATATAATAGAGACAGTAGATCTAGCTGGTCTGTCATAATATAATAGAGACAGTAGATCTAGCTGGTCTGTCATAATATAATAGAGACAGTAGATCTAGCTGGTCTGTCATAATATAATAGAGACAGTAGATCTAGCTGGTCTGTCATAATATAATAGAGACAGTAGATCTAGCTGGTCTGTCATAATATAATAGAGACAGTAGATCTAGCTGGTCTGTCATAATATAATAGAGACAGTAGATCTAGCTGGTCTGTCATAATATAATAGAGACAGTAGATCTAGCTGGTCTGTCATAATATAATAGAGACAGTAGATCTAGCTGGTCTGTCATAATATAATAGAGACAGTAGATCTAGCTGGTCTGTCATAATATAATAGAGACAGTAGATCTAGCTGGTCTGTCATAATATAATAGAGACAGTAGATCTAGCTGGTCTGTCATAATATAATAGAGACAGTAGATCTAGCTGGTCTGTCATAATATAATAGAGACAGTAGATCTAGCTGGTCTGTCATAATATAATAGAGACAGTAGATCTAGCTGGTCTGTCATAATATAATAGAGACAGTAGATCTAGCTGGTCTGTCATAATATAATAGAGACAGTAGATCTAGCTGGTCTGTCATAATATAATAGAGACAGTAGATCTAGCTGGTCTGTCATAATATAATAGAGACAGTAGATCTAGCTGGTCTGTCATAATATAATAGAGACAGTAGATCTAGCTGGTCTGTCATAATATAATAGAGACAGTAGATCTAGCTGGTCTGTCATAATATAATAGAGACAGTAGATCTAGCTGGTCTGTCATAATATAATAGAGACAGTAGATCTAGCTGGTCTGTCATAATATAATAGAGACAGTAGATCTAGCTGGTCTGTCATAATATAATAGAGACAGTAGATCTAGCTGGTCTGTCATAATATAATAGAGACAGTAGATCTAGCTGGTCTGTCATAATATAATAGAGACAGTAGATCTAGCTGGTCTGTCATAATATAATAGAGACAGTAGATCTAGCTGGTCTGTCATAATATAATAGAGACAGTAGATCTAGCTGGTCTGTCATAATATAATAGAGACAGTAGATCTAGCTGGTCTGTCATAATATAATAGAGACAGTAGATCTAGCTGGTCTGTCATAATATAATAGAGACAGTAGATCTAGCTGGTCTGTCATAATATAATAGAGACAGTAGATCTAGCTGGTCTGTCATAATATAATAGAGACAGTAGATCTAGCTGGTCTGTCATAATATAATAGAGACAGTAGATCTAGCTGGTCTGTCATAATATAATAGAGACAGTAGATCTAGCTGGTCTGTCATAATATAATAGAGACAGTAGATCTAGCTGGTCTGTCATAATATAATAGAGACAGTAGATCTAGCTGGTCTGTCATAATATAATAGAGACAGTAGATCTAGCTGGTCTGTCATAATATAATAGAGACAGTAGATCTAGCTGGTCTGTCATAATATAATAGAGACAGTAGATCTAGCTGGTCTGTCATAATATAATAGAGACAGTAGATCTAGCTGGTCTGTCATAATATAATAGAGACAGTAGATCTAGCTGGTCTGTCATAATATAATAGAGACAGTAGATCTAGCTGGTCTGTCATAATATAATAGAGACAGTAGATCTAGCTGGTCTGTCATAATATAATAGAGACAGTAGATCTAGCTGGTCTGTCATAATATAATAGAGACAGTAGATCTAGCTGGTCTGTCATAATATAATAGAGACAGTAGATCTAGCTGGTCTGTCATAATATAATAGAGACAGTAGATCTAGCTGGTCTGTCATAATATAATAGAGACAGTAGATCTAGCTGGTCTGTCATAATATAATAGAGACAGTAGATCTAGCTGGTCTGTCATAATATAATAGAGACAGTAGATCTAGCTGGTCTGTCATAATATAATAGAGACAGTAGATCTAGCTGGTCTGTCATAATATAATAGAGACAGTAGATCTAGCTGGTCTGTCATAATATAATAGAGACAGTAGATCTAGCTGGTCTGTCATAATATAATAGAGACAGTAGATCTAGCTGGTCTGTCATAATATAATAGAGACAGTAGATCTAGCTGGTCTGTCATAATATAATAGAGACAGTAGATCTAGCTGGTCTGTCATAATATAATAGAGACAGTAGATCTAGCTGGTCTGTCATAATATAATAGAGACAGTAGATCTAGCTGGTCTGTCATAATATAATAGAGACAGTAGATCTAGCTGGTCTGTCATAATATAATAGAGACAGTAGATCTAGCTGGTCTGTCATAATATAATAGAGACAGTAGATCTAGCTGGTCTGTCATAATATAATAGAGACAGTAGATCTAGCTGGTCTGTCATAATATAATAGAGACAGTAGATCTAGCTGGTCTGTCATAATATAATAGAGACAGTAGATCTAGCTGGTCTGTCATAATATAATAGAGACAGTAGATCTAGCTGGTCTGTCATAATATAATAGAGACAGTAGATCTAGCTGGTCTGTCATAATATAATAGAGACAGTAGATCTAGCTGGTCTGTCATAATATAATAGAGACAGTAGATCTAGCTGGTCTGTCATAATATAATAGAGACAGTAGATCTAGCTGGTCTGTCATAATATAATAGAGACAGTAGATCTAGCTGGTCTGTCATAATATAATAGAGACAGTAGATCTAGCTGGTCTGTCATAATATAATAGAGACAGTAGATCTAGCTGGTCTGTCATAATATAATAGAGACAGTAGATCTAGCTGGTCTGTCATAATATAATAGAGACAGTAGATCTAGCTGGTCTGTCATAATATAATAGAGACAGTAGATCTAGCTGGTCTGTCATAATATAATAGAGACAGTAGATCTAGCTGGTCTGTCATAATATAATAGAGACAGTAGATCTAGCTGGTCTGTCATAATATAATAGAGACAGTAGATCTAGCTGGTCTGTCATAATATAATAGAGACAGTAGATCTAGCTGGTCTGTCATAATATAATAGAGACAGTAGATCTAGCTGGTCTGTCATAATATAATAGAGACAGTAGATCTAGCTGGTCTGTCATAATATAATAGAGACAGTAGATCTAGCTGGTCTGTCATAATATAATAGAGACAGTAGATCTAGCTGGTCTGTCATAATATAATAGAGACAGTAGATCTAGCTGGTCTGTCATAATATAATAGAGACAGTAGATCTAGCTGGTCTGTCATAATATAATAGAGACAGTAGATCTAGCTGGTCTGTCATAATATAATAGAGACAGTAGATCTAGCTGGTCTGTCATAATATAATAGAGACAGTAGATCTAGCTGGTCTGTCATAATATAATAGAGACAGTAGATCTAGCTGGTCTGTCATAATATAATAGAGACAGTAGATCTAGCTGGTCTGTCATAATATAATAGAGACAGTAGATCTAGCTGGTCTGTCATAATATAATAGAGACAGTAGATCTAGCTGGTCTGTCATAATATAATAGAGACAGTAGATCTAGCTGGTCTGTCATAATATAATAGAGACAGTAGATCTAGCTGGTCTGTCATAATATAATAGAGACAGTAGATCTAGCTGGTCTGTCATAATATAATAGAGACAGTAGATCTAGCTGGTCTGTCATAATATAATAGAGACAGTAGATCTAGCTGGTCTGTCATAATATAATAGAGACAGTAGATCTAGCTGGTCTGTCATAATATAATAGAGACAGTAGATCTAGCTGGTCTGTCATAATATAATAGAGACAGTAGATCTAGCTGGTCTGTCATAATATAATAGAGACAGTAGATCTAGCTGGTCTGTCATAATATAATAGAGACAGTAGATCTAGCTGGTCTGTCATAATATAATAGAGACAGTAGATCTAGCTGGTCTGTCATAATATAATAGAGACAGTAGATCTAGCTGGTCTGTCATAATATAATAGAGACAGTAGATCTAGCTGGTCTGTCATAATATAATAGAGACAGTAGATCTAGCTGGTCTGTCATAATATAATAGAGACAGTAGATCTAGCTGGTCTGTCATAATATAATAGAGACAGTAGATCTAGCTGGTCTGTCATAATATAATAGAGACAGTAGATCTAGCTGGTCTGTCATAATATAATAGAGACAGTAGATCTAGCTGGTCTGTCATAATATAATAGAGACAGTAGATCTAGCTGGTCTGTCATAATATAATAGAGACAGTAGATCTAGCTGGTCTGTCATAATATAATAGAGACAGTAGATCTAGCTGGTCTGTCATAATATAATAGAGACAGTAGATCTAGCTGGTCTGTCATAATATAATAGAGACAGTAGATCTAGCTGGTCTGTCATAATATAATAGAGACAGTAGATCTAGCTGGTCTGTCATAATATAATAGAGACAGTAGATCTAGCTGGTCTGTCATAATATAATAGAGACAGTAGATCTAGCTGGTCTGTCATAATATAATAGAGACAGTAGATCTAGCTGGTCTGTCATAATATAATAGAGACAGTAGATCTAGCTGGTCTGTCATAATATAATAGAGACAGTAGATCTAGCTGGTCTGTCATAATATAATAGAGACAGTAGATCTAGCTGGTCTGTCATAATATAATAGAGACAGTAGATCTAGCTGGTCTGTCATAATATAATAGAGACAGTAGATCTAGCTGGTCTGTCATAATATAATAGAGACAGTAGATCTAGCTGGTCTGTCATAATATAATAGAGACAGTAGATCTAGCTGGTCTGTCATAATATAATAGAGACAGTAGATCTAGCTGGTCTGTCATAATATAATAGAGACAGTAGATCTAGCTGGTCTGTCATAATATAATAGAGACAGTAGATCTAGCTGGTCTGTCATAATATAATAGAGACAGTAGATCTAGCTGGTCTGTCATAATATAATAGAGACAGTAGATCTAGCTGGTCTGTCATAATATAATAGAGACAGTAGATCTAGCTGGTCTGTCATAATATAATAGAGACAGTAGATCTAGCTGGTCTGTCATAATATAATAGAGACAGTAGATCTAGCTGGTCTGTCATAATATAATAGAGACAGTAGATCTAGCTGGTCTGTCATAATATAATAGAGACAGTAGATCTAGCTGGTCTGTCATAATATAATAGAGACAGTAGATCTAGCTGGTCTGTCATAATATAATAGAGACAGTAGATCTAGCTGGTCTGTCATAATATAATAGAGACAGTAGATCTAGCTGGTCTGTCATAATATAATAGAGACAGTAGATCTAGCTGGTCTGTCATAATATAATAGAGACAGTAGATCTAGCTGGTCTGTCATAATATAATAGAGACAGTAGATCTAGCTGGTCTGTCATAATATAATAGAGACAGTAGATCTAGCTGGTCTGTCATAATATAATAGAGACAGTAGATCTAGCTGGTCTGTCATAATATAATAGAGACAGTAGATCTAGCTGGTCTGTCATAATATAATAGAGACAGTAGATCTAGCTGGTCTGTCATAATATAATAGAGACAGTAGATCTAGCTGGTCTGTCATAATATAATAGAGACAGTAGATCTAGCTGGTCTGTCATAATATAATAGAGACAGTAGATCTAGCTGGTCTGTCATAATATAATAGAGACAGTAGATCTAGCTGGTCTGTCATAATATAATAGAGACAGTAGATCTAGCTGGTCTGTCATAATATAATAGAGACAGTAGATCTAGCTGGTCTGTCATAATATAATAGAGACAGTAGATCTAGCTGGTCTGTCATAATATAATAGAGACAGTAGATCTAGCTGGTCTGTCATAATATAATAGAGACAGTAGATCTAGCTGGTCTGTCATAATATAATAGAGACAGTAGATCTAGCTGGTCTGTCATAATATAATAGAGACAGTAGATCTAGCTGGTCTGTCATAATATAATAGAGACAGTAGATCTAGCTGGTCTGTCATAATATAATAGAGACAGTAGATCTAGCTGGTCTGTCATAATATAATAGAGACAGTAGATCTAGCTGGTCTGTCATAATATAATAGAGACAGTAGATCTAGCTGGTCTGTCATAATATAATAGAGACAGTAGATCTAGCTGGTCTGTCATAATATAATAGAGACAGTAGATCTAGCTGGTCTGTCATAATATAATAGAGACAGTAGATCTAGCTGGTCTGTCATAATATAATAGAGACAGTAGATCTAGCTGGTCTGTCATAATATAATAGAGACAGTAGATCTAGCTGGTCTGTCATAATATAATAGAGACAGTAGATCTAGCTGGTCTGTCATAATATAATAGAGACAGTAGATCTAGCTGGTCTGTCATAATATAATAGAGACAGTAGATCTAGCTGGTCTGTCATAATATAATAGAGACAGTAGATCTAGCTGGTCTGTCATAATATAATAGAGACAGTAGATCTAGCTGGTCTGTCATAATATAATAGAGACAGTAGATCTAGCTGGTCTGTCATAATATAATAGAGACAGTAGATCTAGCTGGTCTGTCATAATATAATAGAGACAGTAGATCTAGCTGGTCTGTCATAATATAATAGAGACAGTAGATCTAGCTGGTCTGTCATAATATAATAGAGACAGTAGATCTAGCTGGTCTGTCATAATATAATAGAGACAGTAGATCTAGCTGGTCTGTCATAATATAATAGAGACAGTAGATCTAGCTGGTCTGTCATAATATAATAGAGACAGTAGATCTAGCTGGTCTGTCATAATATAATAGAGACAGTAGATCTAGCTGGTCTGTCATAATATAATAGAGACAGTAGATCTAGCTGGTCTGTCATAATATAATAGAGACAGTAGATCTAGCTGGTCTGTCATAATATAATAGAGACAGTAGATCTAGCTGGTCTGTCATAATATAATAGAGACAGTAGATCTAGCTGGTCTGTCATAATATAATAGAGACAGTAGATCTAGCTGGTCTGTCATAATATAATAGAGACAGTAGATCTAGCTGGTCTGTCATAATATAATAGAGACAGTAGATCTAGCTGGTCTGTCATAATATAATAGAGACAGTAGATCTAGCTGGTCTGTCATAATATAATAGAGACAGTAGATCTAGCTGGTCTGTCATAATATAATAGAGACAGTAGATCTAGCTGGTCTGTCATAATATAATAGAGACAGTAGATCTAGCTGGTCTGTCATAATATAATAGAGACAGTAGATCTAGCTGGTCTGTCATAATATAATAGAGACAGTAGATCTAGCTGGTCTGTCATAATATAATAGAGACAGTAGATCTAGCTGGTCTGTCATAATATAATAGAGACAGTAGATCTAGCTGGTCTGTCATAATATAATAGAGACAGTAGATCTAGCTGGTCTGTCATAATATAATAGAGACAGTAGATCTAGCTGGTCTGTCATAATATAATAGAGACAGTAGATCTAGCTGGTCTGTCATAATATAATAGAGACAGTAGATCTAGCTGGTCTGTCATAATATAATAGAGACAGTAGATCTAGCTGGTCTGTCATAATATAATAGAGACAGTAGATCTAGCTGGTCTGTCATAATATAATAGAGACAGTAGATCTAGCTGGTCTGTCATAATATAATAGAGACAGTAGATCTAGCTGGTCTGTCATAATATAATAGAGACAGTAGATCTAGCTGGTCTGTCATAATATAATAGAGACAGTAGATCTAGCTGGTCTGTCATAATATAATAGAGACAGTAGATCTAGCTGGTCTGTCATAATATAATAGAGACAGTAGATCTAGCTGGTCTGTCATAATATAATAGAGACAGTAGATCTAGCTGGTCTGTCATAATATAATAGAGACAGTAGATCTAGCTGGTCTGTCATAATATAATAGAGACAGTAGATCTAGCTGGTCTGTCATAATATAATAGAGACAGTAGATCTAGCTGGTCTGTCATAATATAATAGAGACAGTAGATCTAGCTGGTCTGTCATAATATAATAGAGACAGTAGATCTAGCTGGTCTGTCATAATATAATAGAGACAGTAGATCTAGCTGGTCTGTCATAATATAATAGAGACAGTAGATCTAGCTGGTCTGTCATAATATAATAGAGACAGTAGATCTAGCTGGTCTGTCATAATATAATAGAGACAGTAGATCTAGCTGGTCTGTCATAATATAATAGAGACAGTAGATCTAGCTGGTCTGTCATAATATAATAGAGACAGTAGATCTAGCTGGTCTGTCATAATATAATAGAGACAGTAGATCTAGCTGGTCTGTCATAATATAATAGAGACAGTAGATCTAGCTGGTCTGTCATAATATAATAGAGACAGTAGATCTAGCTGGTCTGTCATAATATAATAGAGACAGTAGATCTAGCTGGTCTGTCATAATATAATAGAGACAGTAGATCTAGCTGGTCTGTCATAATATAATAGAGACAGTAGATCTAGCTGGTCTGTCATAATATAATAGAGACAGTAGATCTAGCTGGTCTGTCATAATATAATAGAGACAGTAGATCTAGCTGGTCTGTCATAATATAATAGAGACAGTAGATCTAGCTGGTCTGTCATAATATAATAGAGACAGTAGATCTAGCTGGTCTGTCATAATATAATAGAGACAGTAGATCTAGCTGGTCTGTCATAATATAATAGAGACAGTAGATCTAGCTGGTCTGTCATAATATAATAGAGACAGTAGATCTAGCTGGTCTGTCATAATATAATAGAGACAGTAGATCTAGCTGGTCTGTCATAATATAATAGAGACAGTAGATCTAGCTGGTCTGTCATAATATAATAGAGACAGTAGATCTAGCTGGTCTGTCATAATATAATAGAGACAGTAGATCTAGCTGGTCTGTCATAATATAATAGAGACAGTAGATCTAGCTGGTCTGTCATAATATAATAGAGACAGTAGATCTAGCTGGTCTGTCATAATATAATAGAGACAGTAGATCTAGCTGGTCTGTCATAATATAATAGAGACAGTAGATCTAGCTGGTCTGTCATAATATAATAGAGACAGTAGATCTAGCTGGTCTGTCATAATATAATAGAGACAGTAGATCTAGCTGGTCTGTCATAATATAATAGAGACAGTAGATCTAGCTGGTCTGTCATAATATAATAGAGACAGTAGATCTAGCTGGTCTGTCATAATATAATAGAGACAGTAGATCTAGCTGGTCTGTCATAATATAATAGAGACAGTAGATCTAGCTGGTCTGTCATAATATAATAGAGACAGTAGATCTAGCTGGTCTGTCATAATATAATAGAGACAGTAGATCTAGCTGGTCTGTCATAATATAATAGAGACAGTAGATCTAGCTGGTCTGTCATAATATAATAGAGACAGTAGATCTAGCTGGTCTGTCATAATATAATAGAGACAGTAGATCTAGCTGGTCTGTCATAATATAATAGAGACAGTAGATCTAGCTGGTCTGTCATAATATAATAGAGACAGTAGATCTAGCTGGTCTGTCATAATATAATAGAGACAGTAGATCTAGCTGGTCTGTCATAATATAATAGAGACAGTAGATCTAGCTGGTCTGTCATAATATAATAGAGACAGTAGATCTAGCTGGTCTGTCATAATATAATAGAGACAGTAGATCTAGCTGGTCTGTCATAATATAATAGAGACAGTAGATCTAGCTGGTCTGTCATAATATAATAGAGACAGTAGATCTAGCTGGTCTGTCATAATATAATAGAGACAGTAGATCTAGCTGGTCTGTCATAATATAATAGAGACAGTAGATCTAGCTGGTCTGTCATAATATAATAGAGACAGTAGATCTAGCTGGTCTGTCATAATATAATAGAGACAGTAGATCTAGCTGGTCTGTCATAATATAATAGAGACAGTAGATCTAGCTGGTCTGTCATAATATAATAGAGACAGTAGATCTAGCTGGTCTGTCATAATATAATAGAGACAGTAGATCTAGCTGGTCTGTCATAATATAATAGAGACAGTAGATCTAGCTGGTCTGTCATAATATAATAGAGACAGTAGATCTAGCTGGTCTGTCATAATATAATAGAGACAGTAGATCTAGCTGGTCTGTCATAATATAATAGAGACAGTAGATCTAGCTGGTCTGTCATAATATAATAGAGACAGTAGATCTAGCTGGTCTGTCATAATATAATAGAGACAGTAGATCTAGCTGGTCTGTCATAATATAATAGAGACAGTAGATCTAGCTGGTCTGTCATAATATAATAGAGACAGTAGATCTAGCTGGTCTGTCATAATATAATAGAGACAGTAGATCTAGCTGGTCTGTCATATATAATAGAGACAGTAGATCTAGCTGGTCTGTCATAATAATAGAGACAGTAGATCTAGCTGGTCTGTCATAATATAATAGAGACAGTAGATCTAGCTGGTCTGTCATAATATAATAGAGACAGTAGATCTAGCTGGTCTGTCATAATATAATAGAGACAGTAGATCTAGCTGGTCTGTCATAATATAATAGAGACAGTAGATCTAGCTGGTCTGTCATATATTATAATAGAGACAGTAGATCTAGCTGTCCTGTCAT
>NW_022262582.1:0-31944 GCF_002021735.2 Oncorhynchus kisutch | reverse complement strand
GATCTAGCTGGTCTGTCATAATATAATAGAGACAGTAGATCTAGCTGGTCTGTCATAATAATAGAGACAGTAGATCTAGCTGGTCTGTCATAATATAATAGAGACAGTAGATCTAGCTGGTCTGTCATAATATAATAGAGACAGTAGATCTAGCTGGTCTGTCATAATATAATAGAGACAGTAGATCTAGCTGGTCTGTCATAATATAATAGAGACAGTAGATCTAGCTGTCTGTCATAATATAATAGAGACAGTAGATCTAGCTGGTCTGTCATAATATAATAGAGACAGTAGATCTAGCTGGTCTGTCATAATATAATAGAGACAGTAGATCTAGCTGGTCTGTCATAATATAATAGAGACAGTAGATCTAGCTGGTCTGTCATAATATAATAGAGACAGTAGATCTAGCTGGTCTGTCATAATATAATAGAGACAGTAGATCTAGCTGGTCTGTCATAATATAATAGAGACAGTAGATCTAGCTGGTCTGTCATAATATAATAGAGACAGTAGATCTAGCTGGTCTGTCATAATATAATAGAGACAGTAGATCTAGCTGGTCTGTCATAATATAATAGAGACAGTAGATCTAGCTGGTCTGTCATAATATAATAGAGACAGTAGATCTAGCTGGTCTGTCATAATATAATAGAGACAGTAGATCTAGCTGGTCTGTCATAATATAATAGAGACAGTAGATCTAGCTGGTCTGTCATAATATAATAGAGACAGTAGATCTAGCTGGTCTGTCATAATTAATAGAGACAGTAGATCTAGCTGGTCTGTCATAATATAATAGAGACAGTAGATCTAGCTGGTCTGTCATAATATAATAGAGACAGTAGATCTAGCTGGTCTGTCATATTATAGAGACAGTAGATCTAGCTGGTCTGTCATAATATAATAGAGACAGTAGATCTAGCTGGTCTGTCATAATATAATAGAGACAGTAGATCTAGCTGGTCTGTCATAATATAATAGAGACAGTAGATCTAGCTGGTCTGTCATAATATAATAGAGACAGTAGATCTAGCTGGTCTGTCATAATATAATAGAGACAGTAGATCTAGCTGGTCTGTCATAATATAATAGAGACAGTAGATCTAGCTGGTCTGTCATAATATAATAGAGACAGTAGATCTAGCTGGTCTGTCATAATATAATAGAGACAGTAGATCTAGCTGGTCTGTCATAATATAATAGAGACAGTAGATCTAGCTGGTCTGTCATATATAATAGAGACAGTAGATCTAGCTGGTCTGTCATAATATAATAGAGACAGTAGATCTAGCTGGTCTGTCATAATATAATAGAGACAGTAGATCTAGCTGGTCTGTCATAATATAATAGAGACAGTAGATCTAGCTGGTCTGTCATAATATAATAGAGACAGTAGATCTAGCTGGTCTGTCATAATATAATAGAGACAGTAGATCTAGCTGGTCTGTCATAATATAATAGAGACAGTAGATCTAGCTGGTCTGTCATAATATAATAGAGACAGTAGATCTAGCTGGTCTGTCATAATATAATAGAGACAGTAGATCTAGCTGGTCTGTCATAATATAATAGAGACAGTAGATCTAGCTGGTCTGTCATAATATAATAGAGACAGTAGATCTAGCTGGTCTGTCATAATATAATAGAGACAGTAGATCTAGCTGGTCTGTCATAATATAATAGAGACAGTAGATCTAGCTGGTCTGTCATAATATAATAGAGACAGTAGATCTAGCTGGTCTGTCATAATATAATAGAGACAGTAGATCTAGCTGGTCTGTCATAATATAATAGAGACAGTAGATCTAGCTGGTCTGTCATAATATAATAGAGACAGTAGATCTAGCTGGTCTGTCATAATATAATAGAGACAGTAGATCTAGCTGGTCTGTCATAATATAATAGAGACAGTAGATCTAGCTGGTCTGTCATATATAATAGAGACAGTAGATCTAGCTGGTCTGTCATAATAATAGAGACAGTAGATCTAGCTGGTCTGTCATAATATAATAGAGACAGTAGATCTAGCTGGTCTGTCATAATATAATAGAGACAGTAGATCTAGCTGGTCTGTCATAATATAATAGAGACAGTAGATCTAGCTGGTCTGTCATATATAATAGAGACAGTAGATCTAGCTGGTCTGTCATAATATAATAGAGACAGTAGATCTAGCTGGTCTGTCATAATATAATAGAGACAGTAGATCTAGCTGGTCTGTCATAATATAATAGAGACAGTAGATCTAGCTGGTCTGTCATATATAATAGAGACAGTAGATCTAGCTGGTCTGTCATAATATAATAGAGACAGTAGATCTAGCTGGTCTGTCATAATATAATAGAGACAGTAGATCTAGCTGGTCTGTCATAATATAATAGAGACAGTAGATCTAGCTGGTCTGTCATAATATAATAGAGACAGTAGATCTAGCTGGTCTGTCATAATATAATAGAGACAGTAGATCTAGCTGGTCTGTCATAATATAATAGAGACAGTAGATCTAGCTGGTCTGTCATAATATAATAGAGACAGTAGATCTAGCTGGTCTGTCATAATATAATAGAGACAGTAGATCTAGCTGGTCTGTCATAATATAATAGAGACAGTAGATCTAGCTGGTCTGTCATAATATAATAGAGACAGTAGATCTAGCTGGTCTGTCATAATATAATAGAGACAGTAGATCTAGCTGGTCTGTCATAATATAATAGAGACAGTAGATCTAGCTGGTCTGTCATAATATAATAGAGACAGTAGATCTAGCTGGTCTGTCATAATAATAGAGACAGTAGATCTAGCTGGTCTGTCATAATATAATAGAGACAGTAGATCTAGCTGGTCTGTCATAATATAATAGAGACAGTAGATCTAGCTGGTCTGTCATAATATAATAGAGACAGTAGATCTAGCTGGTCTGTCATAATATAATAGAGACAGTAGATCTAGCTGGTCTGTCATAATATAATAGAGACAGTAGATCTAGCTGGTCTGTCATAATATAATAGAGACAGTAGATCTAGCTGGTCTGTCATAATATAATAGAGACAGTAGATCTAGCTGGTCTGTCATAATATAATAGAGACAGTAGATCTAGCTGGTCTGTCATAATATAATAGAGACAGTAGATCTAGCTGGTCTGTCATAATATAATAGAGACAGTAGATCTAGCTGGTCTGTCATAATATAATAGAGACAGTAGATCTAGCTGGTCTGTCATAATATAATAGAGACAGTAGATCTAGCTGGTCTGTCATAATATAATAGAGACAGTAGATCTAGCTGGTCTGTCATAATATAATAGAGACAGTAGATCTAGCTGGTCTGTCATAATATAATAGAGACAGTAGATCTAGCTGGTCTGTCATAATATAATAGAGACAGTAGATCTAGCTGGTCTGTCATAATATAATAGAGACAGTAGATCTAGCTGGTCTGTCATAATATAATAGAGACAGTAGATCTAGCTGGTCTGTCATAATAATAGAGACAGTAGATCTAGCTGGTCTGTCATAATATAATAGAGACAGTAGATCTAGCTGGTCTGTCATAATATAATAGAGACAGTAGATCTAGCTGGTCTGTCATAATATAATAGAGACAGTAGATCTAGCTGGTCTGTCATAATATAATAGAGACAGTAGATCTAGCTGGTCTGTCATAATATAATAGAGACAGTAGATCTAGCTGGTCTGTCATAATATAATAGAGACAGTAGATCTAGCTGGTCTGTCATAATATAATAGAGACAGTAGATCTAGCTGGTCTGTCATAATATAATAGAGACAGTAGATCTAGCTGGTCTGTCATAATATAATAGAGACAGTAGATCTAGCTGGTCTGTCATAATATAATAGAGACAGTAGATCTAGCTGGTCTGTCATAATATAATAGAGACAGTAGATCTAGCTGGTCTGTCATAATATAATAGAGACAGTAGATCTAGCTGGTCTGTCATAATATAATAGAGACAGTAGATCTAGCTGGTCTGTCATAATATAATAGAGACAGTAGATCTAGCTGGTCTGTCATAATATAATAGAGACAGTAGATCTAGCTGGTCTGTCATAATATAATAGAGACAGTAGATCTAGCTGGTCTGTCATAATATAATAGAGACAGTAGATCTAGCTGGTCTGTCATAATATAATAGAGACAGTAGATCTAGCTGGTCTGTCATAATATAATAGAGACAGTAGATCTAGCTGGTCTGTCATAATATAATAGAGACAGTAGATCTAGCTGGTCTGTCATAATATAATAGAGACAGTAGATCTAGCTGGTCTGTCATAATATAATAGAGACAGTAGATCTAGCTGGTCTGTCATAATATAATAGAGACAGTAGATCTAGCTGGTCTGTCATAATATAATAGAGACAGTAGATCTAGCTGGTCTGTCATAATATAATAGAGACAGTAGATCTAGCTGGTCTGTCATAATATAATAGAGACAGTAGATCTAGCTGGTCTGTCATAATATAATAGAGACAGTAGATCTAGCTGGTCTGTCATAATATAATAGAGACAGTAGATCTAGCTGGTCTGTCATAATATAATAGAGACAGTAGATCTAGCTGGTCTGTCATAATATAATAGAGACAGTAGATCTAGCTGGTCTGTCATAATATAATAGAGACAGTAGATCTAGCTGGTCTGTCATAATATAATAGAGACAGTAGATCTAGCTGGTCTGTCATAATATAATAGAGACAGTAGATCTAGCTGGTCTGTCATAATATAATAGAGACAGTAGATCTAGCTGGTCTGTCATAATATAATAGAGACAGTAGATCTAGCTGGTCTGTCATAATATAATAGAGACAGTAGATCTAGCTGGTCTGTCATAATATAATAGAGACAGTAGATCTAGCTGGTCTGTCATAATATAATAGAGACAGTAGATCTAGCTGGTCTGTCATAATATAATAGAGACAGTAGATCTAGCTGGTCTGTCATAATATAATAGAGACAGTAGATCTAGCTGGTCTGTCATAATATAATAGAGACAGTAGATCTAGCTGGTCTGTCATAATATAATAGAGACAGTAGATCTAGCTGGTCTGTCATAATATAATAGAGACAGTAGATCTAGCTGGTCTGTCATAATATAATAGAGACAGTAGATCTAGCTGGTCTGTCATAATATAATAGAGACAGTAGATCTAGCTGGTCTGTCATAATATAATAGAGACAGTAGATCTAGCTGGTCTGTCATAATATAATAGAGACAGTAGATCTAGCTGGTCTGTCATAATATAATAGAGACAGTAGATCTAGCTGGTCTGTCATAATATAATAGAGACAGTAGATCTAGCTGGTCTGTCATAATATAATAGAGACAGTAGATCTAGCTGGTCTGTCATAATATAATAGAGACAGTAGATCTAGCTGGTCTGTCATAATATAATAGAGACAGTAGATCTAGCTGGTCTGTCATAATATAATAGAGACAGTAGATCTAGCTGGTCTGTCATAATATATAGAGACAGTAGATCTAGCTGGTCTGTCATAATATAATAGAGACAGTAGATCTAGCTGGTCTGTCATAATATAATAGAGACAGTAGATCTAGCTGGTCTGTCATAATATAATAGAGACAGTAGATCTAGCTGGTCTGTCATAATATAATAGAGACAGTAGATCTAGCTGGTCTGTCATAATATAATAGAGACAGTAGATCTAGCTGGTCTGTCATAATATAATAGAGACAGTAGATCTAGCTGGTCTGTCATAATATAATAGAGACAGTAGATCTAGCTGGTCTGTCATAATATAATAGAGACAGTAGATCTAGCTGGTCTGTCATAATATAATAGAGACAGTAGATCTAGCTGGTCTGTCATAATATAATAGAGACAGTAGATCTAGCTGGTCTGTCATAATATAATAGAGACAGTAGATCTAGCTGGTCTGTCATAATATAATAGAGACAGTAGATCTAGCTGGTCTGTCATAATATAATAGAGACAGTAGATCTAGCTGGTCTGTCATAATATAATAGAGACAGTAGATCTAGCTGGTCTGTCATAATATAATAGAGACAGTAGATCTAGCTGGTCTGTCATAATATAATAGAGACAGTAGATCTAGCTGGTCTGTCATAATATAATAGAGACAGTAGATCTAGCTGGTCTGTCATAATATAATAGAGACAGTAGATCTAGCTGGTCTGTCATAATATAATAGAGACAGTAGATCTAGCTGGTCTGTCATAATATAATAGAGACAGTAGATCTAGCTGGTCTGTCATAATATAATAGAGACAGTAGATCTAGCTGGTCTGTCATAATATAATAGAGACAGTAGATCTAGCTGGTCTGTCATAATATAATAGAGACAGTAGATCTAGCTGGTCTGTCATAATATAATAGAGACAGTAGATCTAGCTGGTCTGTCATAATATAATAGAGACAGTAGATCTAGCTGGTCTGTCATAATATAATAGAGACAGTAGATCTAGCTGGTCTGTCATAATATAATAGAGACAGTAGATCTAGCTGGTCTGTCATAATATAATAGAGACAGTAGATCTAGCTGGTCTGTCATAATATAATAGAGACAGTAGATCTAGCTGGTCTGTCATAATATAATAGAGACAGTAGATCTAGCTGGTCTGTCATAATATAATAGAGACAGTAGATCTAGCTGGTCTGTCATAATATAATAGAGACAGTAGATCTAGCTGGTCTGTCATAATATAATAGAGACAGTAGATCTAGCTGGTCTGTCATAATATAATAGAGACAGTAGATCTAGCTGGTCTGTCATAATATAATAGAGACAGTAGATCTAGCTGGTCTGTCATAATATAATAGAGACAGTAGATCTAGCTGGTCTGTCATAATATAATAGAGACAGTAGATCTAGCTGGTCTGTCATAATATAATAGAGACAGTAGATCTAGCTGGTCTGTCATAATATAATAGAGACAGTAGATCTAGCTGGTCTGTCATAATATAATAGAGACAGTAGATCTAGCTGGTCTGTCATAATATAATAGAGACAGTAGATCTAGCTGGTCTGTCATAATATAATAGAGACAGTAGATCTAGCTGGTCTGTCATAATATAATAGAGACAGTAGATCTAGCTGGTCTGTCATAATATAATAGAGACAGTAGATCTAGCTGGTCTGTCATAATATAATAGAGACAGTAGATCTAGCTGGTCTGTCATAATATAATAGAGACAGTAGATCTAGCTGGTCTGTCATAATATAATAGAGACAGTAGATCTAGCTGGTCTGTCATAATATAATAGAGACAGTAGATCTAGCTGGTCTGTCATAATATAATAGAGACAGTAGATCTAGCTGGTCTGTCATAATATAATAGAGACAGTAGATCTAGCTGGTCTGTCATAATATAATAGAGACAGTAGATCTAGCTGGTCTGTCATAATATAATAGAGACAGTAGATCTAGCTGGTCTGTCATAATATAATAGAGACAGTAGATCTAGCTGGTCTGTCATAATATAATAGAGACAGTAGATCTAGCTGGTCTGTCATAATATAATAGAGACAGTAGATCTAGCTGGTCTGTCATAATATAATAGAGACAGTAGATCTAGCTGGTCTGTCATAATATAATAGAGACAGTAGATCTAGCTGGTCTGTCATAATATAATAGAGACAGTAGATCTAGCTGGTCTGTCATAATATAATAGAGACAGTAGATCTAGCTGGTCTGTCATAATATAATAGAGACAGTAGATCTAGCTGGTCTGTCATAATATAATAGAGACAGTAGATCTAGCTGGTCTGTCATAATATAATAGAGACAGTAGATCTAGCTGGTCTGTCATAATATAATAGAGACAGTAGATCTAGCTGGTCTGTCATAATATAATAGAGACAGTAGATCTAGCTGGTCTGTCATAATATAATAGAGACAGTAGATCTAGCTGGTCTGTCATAATATAATAGAGACAGTAGATCTAGCTGGTCTGTCATAATATAATAGAGACAGTAGATCTAGCTGGTCTGTCATAATATAATAGAGACAGTAGATCTAGCTGGTCTGTCATAATATAATAGAGACAGTAGATCTAGCTGGTCTGTCATAATATAATAGAGACAGTAGATCTAGCTGGTCTGTCATAATATAATAGAGACAGTAGATCTAGCTGGTCTGTCATAATATAATAGAGACAGTAGATCTAGCTGGTCTGTCATAATATAATAGAGACAGTAGATCTAGCTGGTCTGTCATAATATAATAGAGACAGTAGATCTAGCTGGTCTGTCATAATATAATAGAGACAGTAGATCTAGCTGGTCTGTCATAATATAATAGAGACAGTAGATCTAGCTGGTCTGTCATAATATAATAGAGACAGTAGATCTAGCTGGTCTGTCATAATATAATAGAGACAGTAGATCTAGCTGGTCTGTCATAATATAATAGAGACAGTAGATCTAGCTGGTCTGTCATAATATAATAGAGACAGTAGATCTAGCTGGTCTGTCATAATATAATAGAGACAGTAGATCTAGCTGGTCTGTCATAATATAATAGAGACAGTAGATCTAGCTGGTCTGTCATAATATAATAGAGACAGTAGATCTAGCTGGTCTGTCATAATATAATAGAGACAGTAGATCTAGCTGGTCTGTCATAATATAATAGAGACAGTAGATCTAGCTGGTCTGTCATAATATAATAGAGACAGTAGATCTAGCTGGTCTGTCATAATATAATAGAGACAGTAGATCTAGCTGGTCTGTCATAATATAATAGAGACAGTAGATCTAGCTGGTCTGTCATAATATAATAGAGACAGTAGATCTAGCTGGTCTGTCATAATATAATAGAGACAGTAGATCTAGCTGGTCTGTCATAATATAATAGAGACAGTAGATCTAGCTGGTCTGTCATAATATAATAGAGACAGTAGATCTAGCTGGTCTGTCATAATATAATAGAGACAGTAGATCTAGCTGGTCTGTCATAATATAATAGAGACAGTAGATCTAGCTGGTCTGTCATAATATAATAGAGACAGTAGATCTAGCTGGTCTGTCATAATATAATAGAGACAGTAGATCTAGCTGGTCTGTCATAATATAATAGAGACAGTAGATCTAGCTGGTCTGTCATAATATAATAGAGACAGTAGATCTAGCTGGTCTGTCATAATATAATAGAGACAGTAGATCTAGCTGGTCTGTCATAATATAATAGAGACAGTAGATCTAGCTGGTCTGTCATAATATAATAGAGACAGTAGATCTAGCTGGTCTGTCATAATATAATAGAGACAGTAGATCTAGCTGGTCTGTCATAATATAATAGAGACAGTAGATCTAGCTGGTCTGTCATAATATAATAGAGACAGTAGATCTAGCTGGTCTGTCATAATATAATAGAGACAGTAGATCTAGCTGGTCTGTCATAATATAATAGAGACAGTAGATCTAGCTGGTCTGTCATAATATAATAGAGACAGTAGATCTAGCTGGTCTGTCATAATATAATAGAGACAGTAGATCTAGCTGGTCTGTCATAATATAATAGAGACAGTAGATCTAGCTGGTCTGTCATAATATAATAGAGACAGTAGATCTAGCTGGTCTGTCATAATATAATAGAGACAGTAGATCTAGCTGGTCTGTCATAATATAATAGAGACAGTAGATCTAGCTGGTCTGTCATAATATAATAGAGACAGTAGATCTAGCTGGTCTGTCATAATATAATAGAGACAGTAGATCTAGCTGGTCTGTCATAATATAATAGAGACAGTAGATCTAGCTGGTCTGTCATAATATAATAGAGACAGTAGATCTAGCTGGTCTGTCATAATATAATAGAGACAGTAGATCTAGCTGGTCTGTCATAATATAATAGAGACAGTAGATCTAGCTGGTCTGTCATAATATAATAGAGACAGTAGATCTAGCTGGTCTGTCATAATATAATAGAGACAGTAGATCTAGCTGGTCTGTCATAATATAATAGAGACAGTAGATCTAGCTGGTCTGTCATAATATAATAGAGACAGTAGATCTAGCTGGTCTGTCATAATATAATAGAGACAGTAGATCTAGCTGGTCTGTCATAATATAATAGAGACAGTAGATCTAGCTGGTCTGTCATAATATAATAGAGACAGTAGATCTAGCTGGTCTGTCATAATATAATAGAGACAGTAGATCTAGCTGGTCTGTCATAATATAATAGAGACAGTAGATCTAGCTGGTCTGTCATAATATAATAGAGACAGTAGATCTAGCTGGTCTGTCATAATATAATAGAGACAGTAGATCTAGCTGGTCTGTCATAA
Organism: Oncorhynchus kisutch; assembly: GCF_002021735.2. Lineage (NCBI taxonomy): Eukaryota > Metazoa > Chordata > Actinopteri > Salmoniformes > Salmonidae > Oncorhynchus > Oncorhynchus kisutch. The sequence goes on along the minus strand of NW_022262582.1, from coordinate 21,655 downwards.
TATAATAGAGACAGTAGATCTAGCTGGTCTGTCATAATATAATAGAGACAGTAGATCTAGCTGGTCTGTCATAATATAATAGAGACAGTAGATCTAGCTGGTCTGTCATAATATAATAGAGACAGTAGATCTAGCTGGTCTGTCATAATATAATAGAGACAGTAGATCTAGCTGGTCTGTCATAATATAATAGAGACAGTAGATCTAGCTGGTCTGTCATAATATAATAGAGACAGTAGATCTAGCTGGTCTGTCATAATATAATAGAGACAGTAGATCTAGCTGGTCTGTCATAATATAATAGAGACAGTAGATCTAGCTGGTCTGTCATAATATAATAGAGACAGTAGATCTAGCTGGTCTGTCATAATATAATAGAGACAGTAGATCTAGCTGGTCTGTCATAATATAATAGAGACAGTAGATCTAGCTGGTCTGTCATAATATAATAGAGACAGTAGATCTAGCTGGTCTGTCATAATATAATAGAGACAGTAGATCTAGCTGGTCTGTCATAATATAATAGAGACAGTAGATCTAGCTGGTCTGTCATAATATAATAGAGACAGTAGATCTAGCTGGTCTGTCATAATATAATAGAGACAGTAGATCTAGCTGGTCTGTCATAATATAATAGAGACAGTAGATCTAGCTGGTCTGTCATAATATAATAGAGACAGTAGATCTAGCTGGTCTGTCATAATATAATAGAGACAGTAGATCTAGCTGGTCTGTCATAATATAATAGAGACAGTAGATCTAGCTGGTCTGTCATAATATAATAGAGACAGTAGATCTAGCTGGTCTGTCATAATATAATAGAGACAGTAGATCTAGCTGGTCTGTCATAATATAATAGAGACAGTAGATCTAGCTGGTCTGTCATAATATAATAGAGACAGTAGATCTAGCTGGTCTGTCATAATATAATAGAGACAGTAGATCTAGCTGGTCTGTCATAATATAATAGAGACAGTAGATCTAGCTGGTCTGTCATAATATAATAGAGACAGTAGATCTAGCTGGTCTGTCATAATATAATAGAGACAGTAGATCTAGCTGGTCTGTCATAATATAATAGAGACAGTAGATCTAGCTGGTCTGTCATAATATAATAGAGACAGTAGATCTAGCTGGTCTGTCATAATATAATAGAGACAGTAGATCTAGCTGGTCTGTCATAATATAATAGAGACAGTAGATCTAGCTGGTCTGTCATAATATAATAGAGACAGTAGATCTAGCTGGTCTGTCATAATATAATAGAGACAGTAGATCTAGCTGGTCTGTCATAATATAATAGAGACAGTAGATCTAGCTGGTCTGTCATAATATAATAGAGACAGTAGATCTAGCTGGTCTGTCATAATATAATAGAGACAGTAGATCTAGCTGGTCTGTCATAATATAATAGAGACAGTAGATCTAGCTGGTCTGTCATAATATAATAGAGACAGTAGATCTAGCTGGTCTGTCATAATATAATAGAGACAGTAGATCTAGCTGGTCTGTCATAATATAATAGAGACAGTAGATCTAGCTGGTCTGTCATAATATAATAGAGACAGTAGATCTAGCTGGTCTGTCATAATATAATAGAGACAGTAGATCTAGCTGGTCTGTCATAATATAATAGAGACAGTAGATCTAGCTGGTCTGTCATAATATAATAGAGACAGTAGATCTAGCTGGTCTGTCATAATATAATAGAGACAGTAGATCTAGCTGGTCTGTCATAATATAATAGAGACAGTAGATCTAGCTGGTCTGTCATAATATAATAGAGACAGTAGATCTAGCTGGTCTGTCATAATATAATAGAGACAGTAGATCTAGCTGGTCTGTCATAATATAATAGAGACAGTAGATCTAGCTGGTCTGTCATAATATAATAGAGACAGTAGATCTAGCTGGTCTGTCATAATATAATAGAGACAGTAGATCTAGCTGGTCTGTCATAATATAATAGAGACAGTAGATCTAGCTGGTCTGTCATAATATAATAGAGACAGTAGATCTAGCTGGTCTGTCATAATATAATAGAGACAGTAGATCTAGCTGGTCTGTCATAATATAATAGAGACAGTAGATCTAGCTGGTCTGTCATAATATAATAGAGACAGTAGATCTAGCTGGTCTGTCATAATATAATAGAGACAGTAGATCTAGCTGGTCTGTCATAATATAATAGAGACAGTAGATCTAGCTGGTCTGTCATAATATAATAGAGACAGTAGATCTAGCTGGTCTGTCATAATATAATAGAGACAGTAGATCTAGCTGGTCTGTCATAATATAATAGAGACAGTAGATCTAGCTGGTCTGTCATAATATAATAGAGACAGTAGATCTAGCTGGTCTGTCATAATATAATAGAGACAGTAGATCTAGCTGGTCTGTCATAATATAATAGAGACAGTAGATCTAGCTGGTCTGTCATAATATAATAGAGACAGTAGATCTAGCTGGTCTGTCATAATATAATAGAGACAGTAGATCTAGCTGGTCTGTCATAATATAATAGAGACAGTAGATCTAGCTGGTCTGTCATAATATAATAGAGACAGTAGATCTAGCTGGTCTGTCATAATATAATAGAGACAGTAGATCTAGCTGGTCTGTCATAATATAATAGAGACAGTAGATCTAGCTGGTCTGTCATAATATAATAGAGACAGTAGATCTAGCTGGTCTGTCATAATATAATAGAGACAGTAGATCTAGCTGGTCTGTCATAATATAATAGAGACAGTAGATCTAGCTGGTCTGTCATAATATAATAGAGACAGTAGATCTAGCTGGTCTGTCATAATATAATAGAGACAGTAGATCTAGCTGGTCTGTCATAATATAATAGAGACAGTAGATCTAGCTGGTCTGTCATAATATAATAGAGACAGTAGATCTAGCTGGTCTGTCATAATATAATAGAGACAGTAGATCTAGCTGGTCTGTCATAATATAATAGAGACAGTAGATCTAGCTGGTCTGTCATAATATAATAGAGACAGTAGATCTAGCTGGTCTGTCATAATATAATAGAGACAGTAGATCTAGCTGGTCTGTCATAATATAATAGAGACAGTAGATCTAGCTGGTCTGTCATAATATAATAGAGACAGTAGATCTAGCTGGTCTGTCATAATATAATAGAGACAGTAGATCTAGCTGGTCTGTCATAATATAATAGAGACAGTAGATCTAGCTGGTCTGTCATAATATAATAGAGACAGTAGATCTAGCTGGTCTGTCATAATATAATAGAGACAGTAGATCTAGCTGGTCTGTCATAATATAATAGAGACAGTAGATCTAGCTGGTCTGTCATAATATAATAGAGACAGTAGATCTAGCTGGTCTGTCATAATATAATAGAGACAGTAGATCTAGCTGGTCTGTCATAATATAATAGAGACAGTAGATCTAGCTGGTCTGTCATAATATAATAGAGACAGTAGATCTAGCTGGTCTGTCATAATATAATAGAGACAGTAGATCTAGCTGGTCTGTCATAATATAATAGAGACAGTAGATCTAGCTGGTCTGTCATAATATAATAGAGACAGTAGATCTAGCTGGTCTGTCATAATATAATAGAGACAGTAGATCTAGCTGGTCTGTCATAATATAATAGAGACAGTAGATCTAGCTGGTCTGTCATAATATAATAGAGACAGTAGATCTAGCTGGTCTGTCATAATATAATAGAGACAGTAGATCTAGCTGGTCTGTCATAATATAATAGAGACAGTAGATCTAGCTGGTCTGTCATAATATAATAGAGACAGTAGATCTAGCTGGTCTGTCATAATATAATAGAGACAGTAGATCTAGCTGGTCTGTCATAATATAATAGAGACAGTAGATCTAGCTGGTCTGTCATAATATAATAGAGACAGTAGATCTAGCTGGTCTGTCATAATATAATAGAGACAGTAGATCTAGCTGGTCTGTCATAATATAATAGAGACAGTAGATCTAGCTGGTCTGTCATAATATAATAGAGACAGTAGATCTAGCTGGTCTGTCATAATATAATAGAGACAGTAGATCTAGCTGGTCTGTCATAATATAATAGAGACAGTAGATCTAGCTGGTCTGTCATAATATAATAGAGACAGTAGATCTAGCTGGTCTGTCATAATATAATAGAGACAGTAGATCTAGCTGGTCTGTCATAATATAATAGAGACAGTAGATCTAGCTGGTCTGTCATAATATAATAGAGACAGTAGATCTAGCTGGTCTGTCATAATATAATAGAGACAGTAGATCTAGCTGGTCTGTCATAATATAATAGAGACAGTAGATCTAGCTGGTCTGTCATAATATAATAGAGACAGTAGATCTAGCTGGTCTGTCATAATATAATAGAGACAGTAGATCTAGCTGGTCTGTCATAATATAATAGAGACAGTAGATCTAGCTGGTCTGTCATAATATAATAGAGACAGTAGATCTAGCTGGTCTGTCATAATATAATAGAGACAGTAGATCTAGCTGGTCTGTCATAATATAATAGAGACAGTAGATCTAGCTGGTCTGTCATAATATAATAGAGACAGTAGATCTAGCTGGTCTGTCATAATATAATAGAGACAGTAGATCTAGCTGGTCTGTCATAATATAATAGAGACAGTAGATCTAGCTGGTCTGTCATAATATAATAGAGACAGTAGATCTAGCTGGTCTGTCATAATATAATAGAGACAGTAGATCTAGCTGGTCTGTCATAATATAATAGAGACAGTAGATCTAGCTGGTCTGTCATAATATAATAGAGACAGTAGATCTAGCTGGTCTGTCATAATATAATAGAGACAGTAGATCTAGCTGGTCTGTCATAATATAATAGAGACAGTAGATCTAGCTGGTCTGTCATAATATAATAGAGACAGTAGATCTAGCTGGTCTGTCATAATATAATAGAGACAGTAGATCTAGCTGGTCTGTCATAATATAATAGAGACAGTAGATCTAGCTGGTCTGTCATAATATAATAGAGACAGTAGATCTAGCTGGTCTGTCATAATATAATAGAGACAGTAGATCTAGCTGGTCTGTCATAATATAATAGAGACAGTAGATCTAGCTGGTCTGTCATAATATAATAGAGACAGTAGATCTAGCTGGTCTGTCATAATATAATAGAGACAGTAGATCTAGCTGGTCTGTCATAATATAATAGAGACAGTAGATCTAGCTGGTCTGTCATAATATAATAGAGACAGTAGATCTAGCTGGTCTGTCATAATATAATAGAGACAGTAGATCTAGCTGGTCTGTCATAATATAATAGAGACAGTAGATCTAGCTGGTCTGTCATAATATAATAGAGACAGTAGATCTAGCTGGTCTGTCATAATATAATAGAGACAGTAGATCTAGCTGGTCTGTCATAATATAATAGAGACAGTAGATCTAGCTGGTCTGTCATAATATAATAGAGACAGTAGATCTAGCTGGTCTGTCATAATATAATAGAGACAGTAGATCTAGCTGGTCTGTCATAATATAATAGAGACAGTAGATCTAGCTGGTCTGTCATAATATAATAGAGACAGTAGATCTAGCTGGTCTGTCATAATATAATAGAGACAGTAGATCTAGCTGGTCTGTCATAATATAATAGAGACAGTAGATCTAGCTGGTCTGTCATAATATAATAGAGACAGTAGATCTAGCTGGTCTGTCATAATATAATAGAGACAGTAGATCTAGCTGGTCTGTCATAATATAATAGAGACAGTAGATCTAGCTGGTCTGTCATAATATAATAGAGACAGTAGATCTAGCTGGTCTGTCATAATATAATAGAGACAGTAGATCTAGCTGGTCTGTCATAATATAATAGAGACAGTAGATCTAGCTGGTCTGTCATAATATAATAGAGACAGTAGATCTAGCTGGTCTGTCATAATATAATAGAGACAGTAGATCTAGCTGGTCTGTCATAATATAATAGAGACAGTAGATCTAGCTGGTCTGTCATAATATAATAGAGACAGTAGATCTAGCTGGTCTGTCATAATATAATAGAGACAGTAGATCTAGCTGGTCTGTCATAATATAATAGAGACAGTAGATCTAGCTGGTCTGTCATAATATAATAGAGACAGTAGATCTAGCTGGTCTGTCATAATATAATAGAGACAGTAGATCTAGCTGGTCTGTCATAATATAATAGAGACAGTAGATCTAGCTGGTCTGTCATAATATAATAGAGACAGTAGATCTAGCTGGTCTGTCATAATATAATAGAGACAGTAGATCTAGCTGGTCTGTCATAATATAATAGAGACAGTAGATCTAGCTGGTCTGTCATAATATAATAGAGACAGTAGATCTAGCTGGTCTGTCATAATATAATAGAGACAGTAGATCTAGCTGGTCTGTCATAATATAATAGAGACAGTAGATCTAGCTGGTCTGTCATAATATAATAGAGACAGTAGATCTAGCTGGTCTGTCATAATATAATAGAGACAGTAGATCTAGCTGGTCTGTCATAATATAATAGAGACAGTAGATCTAGCTGGTCTGTCATAATATAATAGAGACAGTAGATCTAGCTGGTCTGTCATAATATAATAGAGACAGTAGATCTAGCTGGTCTGTCATAATATAATAGAGACAGTAGATCTAGCTGGTCTGTCATAATATAATAGAGACAGTAGATCTAGCTGGTCTGTCATAATATAATAGAGACAGTAGATCTAGCTGGTCTGTCATAATATAATAGAGACAGTAGATCTAGCTGGTCTGTCATAATATAATAGAGACAGTAGATCTAGCTGGTCTGTCATAATATAATAGAGACAGTAGATCTAGCTGGTCTGTCATAATATAATAGAGACAGTAGATCTAGCTGGTCTGTCATAATATAATAGAGACAGTAGATCTAGCTGGTCTGTCATAATATAATAGAGACAGTAGATCTAGCTGGTCTGTCATAATATAATAGAGACAGTAGATCTAGCTGGTCTGTCATAATATAATAGAGACAGTAGATCTAGCTGGTCTGTCATAATATAATAGAGACAGTAGATCTAGCTGGTCTGTCATAATATAATAGAGACAGTAGATCTAGCTGGTCTGTCATAATATAATAGAGACAGTAGATCTAGCTGGTCTGTCATAATATAATAGAGACAGTAGATCTAGCTGGTCTGTCATAATATAATAGAGACAGTAGATCTAGCTGGTCTGTCATAATATAATAGAGACAGTAGATCTAGCTGGTCTGTCATAATATAATAGAGACAGTAGATCTAGCTGGTCTGTCATAATATAATAGAGACAGTAGATCTAGCTGGTCTGTCATAATATAATAGAGACAGTAGATCTAGCTGGTCTGTCATAATATAATAGAGACAGTAGATCTAGCTGGTCTGTCATAATATAATAGAGACAGTAGATCTAGCTGGTCTGTCATAATATAATAGAGACAGTAGATCTAGCTGGTCTGTCATAATATAATAGAGACAGTAGATCTAGCTGGTCTGTCATAATATAATAGAGACAGTAGATCTAGCTGGTCTGTCATAATATAATAGAGACAGTAGATCTAGCTGGTCTGTCATAATATAATAGAGACAGTAGATCTAGCTGGTCTGTCATAATATAATAGAGACAGTAGATCTAGCTGGTCTGTCATAATATAATAGAGACAGTAGATCTAGCTGGTCTGTCATAATATAATAGAGACAGTAGATCTAGCTGGTCTGTCATAATATAATAGAGACAGTAGATCTAGCTGGTCTGTCATAATATAATAGAGACAGTAGATCTAGCTGGTCTGTCATAATATAATAGAGACAGTAGATCTAGCTGGTCTGTCATAATATAATAGAGACAGTAGATCTAGCTGGTCTGTCATAATATAATAGAGACAGTAGATCTAGCTGGTCTGTCATAATATAATAGAGACAGTAGATCTAGCTGGTCTGTCATAATATAATAGAGACAGTAGATCTAGCTGGTCTGTCATAATATAATAGAGACAGTAGATCTAGCTGGTCTGTCATAATATAATAGAGACAGTAGATCTAGCTGGTCTGTCATAATATAATAGAGACAGTAGATCTAGCTGGTCTGTCATAATATAATAGAGACAGTAGATCTAGCTGGTCTGTCATAATATAATAGAGACAGTAGATCTAGCTGGTCTGTCATAATATAATAGAGACAGTAGATCTAGCTGGTCTGTCATAATATAATAGAGACAGTAGATCTAGCTGGTCTGTCATAATATAATAGAGACAGTAGATCTAGCTGGTCTGTCATAATATAATAGAGACAGTAGATCTAGCTGGTCTGTCATAATATAATAGAGACAGTAGATCTAGCTGGTCTGTCATAATATAATAGAGACAGTAGATCTAGCTGGTCTGTCATAATATAATAGAGACAGTAGATCTAGCTGGTCTGTCATAATATAATAGAGACAGTAGATCTAGCTGGTCTGTCATAATATAATAGAGACAGTAGATCTAGCTGGTCTGTCATAATATAATAGAGACAGTAGATCTAGCTGGTCTGTCATAATATAATAGAGACAGTAGATCTAGCTGGTCTGTCATAATATAATAGAGACAGTAGATCTAGCTGGTCTGTCATAATATAATAGAGACAGTAGATCTAGCTGGTCTGTCATAATATAATAGAGACAGTAGATCTAGCTGGTCTGTCATAATATAATAGAGACAGTAGATCTAGCTGGTCTGTCATAATATAATAGAGACAGTAGATCTAGCTGGTCTGTCATAATATAATAGAGACAGTAGATCTAGCTGGTCTGTCATAATATAATAGAGACAGTAGATCTAGCTGGTCTGTCATAATATAATAGAGACAGTAGATCTAGCTGGTCTGTCATAATATAATAGAGACAGTAGATCTAGCTGGTCTGTCATAATATAATAGAGACAGTAGATCTAGCTGGTCTGTCATAATATAATAGAGACAGTAGATCTAGCTGGTCTGTCATAATATAATAGAGACAGTAGATCTAGCTGGTCTGTCATAATATAATAGAGACAGTAGATCTAGCTGGTCTGTCATAATATAATAGAGACAGTAGATCTAGCTGGTCTGTCATAATATAATAGAGACAGTAGATCTAGCTGGTCTGTCATAATATAATAGAGACAGTAGATCTAGCTGGTCTGTCATAATATAATAGAGACAGTAGATCTAGCTGGTCTGTCATAATATAATAGAGACAGTAGATCTAGCTGGTCTGTCATAATATAATAGAGACAGTAGATCTAGCTGGTCTGTCATAATATAATAGAGACAGTAGATCTAGCTGGTCTGTCATAATATAATAGAGACAGTAGATCTAGCTGGTCTGTCATAATATAATAGAGACAGTAGATCTAGCTGGTCTGTCATAATATAATAGAGACAGTAGATCTAGCTGGTCTGTCATAATATAATAGAGACAGTAGATCTAGCTGGTCTGTCATAATATAATAGAGACAGTAGATCTAGCTGGTCTGTCATAATATAATAGAGACAGTAGATCTAGCTGGTCTGTCATAATATAATAGAGACAGTAGATCTAGCTGGTCTGTCATAATATAATAGAGACAGTAGATCTAGCTGGTCTGTCATAATATAATAGAGACAGTAGATCTAGCTGGTCTGTCATAATATAATAGAGACAGTAGATCTAGCTGGTCTGTCATAATATAATAGAGACAGTAGATCTAGCTGGTCTGTCATAATATAATAGAGACAGTAGATCTAGCTGGTCTGTCATAATATAATAGAGACAGTAGATCTAGCTGGTCTGTCATAATATAATAGAGACAGTAGATCTAGCTGGTCTGTCATAATATAATAGAGACAGTAGATCTAGCTGGTCTGTCATAATATAATAGAGACAGTAGATCTAGCTGGTCTGTCATAATATAATAGAGACAGTAGATCTAGCTGGTCTGTCATAATATAATAGAGACAGTAGATCTAGCTGGTCTGTCATAATATAATAGAGACAGTAGATCTAGCTGGTCTGTCATAATATAATAGAGACAGTAGATCTAGCTGGTCTGTCATAATATAATAGAGACAGTAGATCTAGCTGGTCTGTCATAATATAATAGAGACAGTAGATCTAGCTGGTCTGTCATAATATAATAGAGACAGTAGATCTAGCTGGTCTGTCATAATATAATAGAGACAGTAGATCTAGCTGGTCTGTCATAATATAATAGAGACAGTAGATCTAGCTGGTCTGTCATAATATAATAGAGACAGTAGATCTAGCTGGTCTGTCATAATATAATAGAGACAGTAGATCTAGCTGGTCTGTCATAATATAATAGAGACAGTAGATCTAGCTGGTCTGTCATAATATAATAGAGACAGTAGATCTAGCTGGTCTGTCATAATATAATAGAGACAGTAGATCTAGCTGGTCTGTCATAATATAATAGAGACAGTAGATCTAGCTGGTCTGTCATAATATAATAGAGACAGTAGATCTAGCTGGTCTGTCATAATATAATAGAGACAGTAGATCTAGCTGGTCTGTCATAATATAATAGAGACAGTAGATCTAGCTGGTCTGTCATAATATAATAGAGACAGTAGATCTAGCTGGTCTGTCATAATATAATAGAGACAGTAGATCTAGCTGGTCTGTCATAATATAATAGAGACAGTAGATCTAGCTGGTCTGTCATAATATAATAGAGACAGTAGATCTAGCTGGTCTGTCATAATATAATAGAGACAGTAGATCTAGCTGGTCTGTCATAATATAATAGAGACAGTAGATCTAGCTGGTCTGTCATAATATAATAGAGACAGTAGATCTAGCTGGTCTGTCATAATATAATAGAGACAGTAGATCTAGCTGGTCTGTCATAATATAATAGAGACAGTAGATCTAGCTGGTCTGTCATAATATAATAGAGACAGTAGATCTAGCTGGTCTGTCATAATATAATAGAGACAGTAGATCTAGCTGGTCTGTCATAATATAATAGAGACAGTAGATCTAGCTGGTCTGTCATAATATAATAGAGACAGTAGATCTAGCTGGTCTGTCATAATATAATAGAGACAGTAGATCTAGCTGGTCTGTCATAATATAATAGAGACAGTAGATCTAGCTGGTCTGTCATAATATAATAGAGACAGTAGATCTAGCTGGTCTGTCATAATATAATAGAGACAGTAGATCTAGCTGGTCTGTCATAATATAATAGAGACAGTAGATCTAGCTGGTCTGTCATAATATAATAGAGACAGTAGATCTAGCTGGTCTGTCATAATATAATAGAGACAGTAGATCTAGCTGGTCTGTCATAATATAATAGAGACAGTAGATCTAGCTGGTCTGTCATAATATAATAGAGACAGTAGATCTAGCTGGTCTGTCATAATATAATAGAGACAGTAGATCTAGCTGGTCTGTCATAATATAATAGAGACAGTAGATCTAGCTGGTCTGTCATAATATAATAGAGACAGTAGATCTAGCTGGTCTGTCATAATATAATAGAGACAGTAGATCTAGCTGGTCTGTCATAATATAATAGAGACAGTAGATCTAGCTGGTCTGTCATAATATAATAGAGACAGTAGATCTAGCTGGTCTGTCATAATATAATAGAGACAGTAGATCTAGCTGGTCTGTCATAATATAATAGAGACAGTAGATCTAGCTGGTCTGTCATAATATAATAGAGACAGTAGATCTAGCTGGTCTGTCATAATATAATAGAGACAGTAGATCTAGCTGGTCTGTCATAATATAATAGAGACAGTAGATCTAGCTGGTCTGTCATAATATAATAGAGACAGTAGATCTAGCTGGTCTGTCATAATATAATAGAGACAGTAGATCTAGCTGGTCTGTCATAATATAATAGAGACAGTAGATCTAGCTGGTCTGTCATAATATAATAGAGACAGTAGATCTAGCTGGTCTGTCATAATATAATAGAGACAGTAGATCTAGCTGGTCTGTCATAATATAATAGAGACAGTAGATCTAGCTGGTCTGTCATAATATAATAGAGACAGTAGATCTAGCTGGTCTGTCATAATATAATAGAGACAGTAGATCTAGCTGGTCTGTCATAATATAATAGAGACAGTAGATCTAGCTGGTCTGTCATAATATAATAGAGACAGTAGATCTAGCTGGTCTGTCATAATATAATAGAGACAGTAGATCTAGCTGGTCTGTCATAATATAATAGAGACAGTAGATCTAGCTGGTCTGTCATAATATAATAGAGACAGTAGATCTAGCTGGTCTGTCATAATATAATAGAGACAGTAGATCTAGCTGGTCTGTCATAATATAATAGAGACAGTAGATCTAGCTGGTCTGTCATAATATAATAGAGACAGTAGATCTAGCTGGTCTGTCATAATATAATAGAGACAGTAGATCTAGCTGGTCTGTCATAATATAATAGAGACAGTAGATCTAGCTGGTCTGTCATAATATAATAGAGACAGTAGATCTAGCTGGTCTGTCATAATATAATAGAGACAGTAGATCTAGCTGGTCTGTCATAATATAATAGAGACAGTAGATCTAGCTGGTCTGTCATAATATAATAGAGACAGTAGATCTAGCTGGTCTGTCATAATATAATAGAGACAGTAGATCTAGCTGGTCTGTCATAATATAATAGAGACAGTAGATCTAGCTGGTCTGTCATAATATAATAGAGACAGTAGATCTAGCTGGTCTGTCATAATATAATAGAGACAGTAGATCTAGCTGGTCTGTCATAATATAATAGAGACAGTAGATCTAGCTGGTCTGTCATAATATAATAGAGACAGTAGATCTAGCTGGTCTGTCATAATATAATAGAGACAGTAGATCTAGCTGGTCTGTCATAATATAATAGAGACAGTAGATCTAGCTGGTCTGTCATAATATAATAGAGACAGTAGATCTAGCTGGTCTGTCATAATATAATAGAGACAGTAGATCTAGCTGGTCTGTCATAATATAATAGAGACAGTAGATCTAGCTGGTCTGTCATAATATAATAGAGACAGTAGATCTAGCTGGTCTGTCATAATATAATAGAGACAGTAGATCTAGCTGGTCTGTCATAATATAATAGAGACAGTAGATCTAGCTGGTCTGTCATAATATAATAGAGACAGTAGATCTAGCTGGTCTGTCATAATATAATAGAGACAGTAGATCTAGCTGGTCTGTCATAATATAATAGAGACAGTAGATCTAGCTGGTCTGTCATAATATAATAGAGACAGTAGATCTAGCTGGTCTGTCATAATATAATAGAGACAGTAGATCTAGCTGGTCTGTCATAATATAATAGAGACAGTAGATCTAGCTGGTCTGTCATAATATAATAGAGACAGTAGATCTAGCTGGTCTGTCATAATATAATAGAGACAGTAGATCTAGCTGGTCTGTCATAATATAATAGAGACAGTAGATCTAGCTGGTCTGTCATAATATAATAGAGACAGTAGATCTAGCTGGTCTGTCATAATATAATAGAGACAGTAGATCTAGCTGGTCTGTCATAATATAATAGAGACAGTAGATCTAGCTGGTCTGTCATAATATAATAGAGACAGTAGATCTAGCTGGTCTGTCATAATATAATAGAGACAGTAGATCTAGCTGGTCTGTCATAATATAATAGAGACAGTAGATCTAGCTGGTCTGTCATAATATAATAGAGACAGTAGATCTAGCTGGTCTGTCATAATATAATAGAGACAGTAGATCTAGCTGGTCTGTCATAATATAATAGAGACAGTAGATCTAGCTGGTCTGTCATAATATAATAGAGACAGTAGATCTAGCTGGTCTGTCATAATATAATAGAGACAGTAGATCTAGCTGGTCTGTCATAATATAATAGAGACAGTAGATCTAGCTGGTCTGTCATAATATAATAGAGACAGTAGATCTAGCTGGTCTGTCATAATATAATAGAGACAGTAGATCTAGCTGGTCTGTCATAATATAATAGAGACAGTAGATCTAGCTGGTCTGTCATAATATAATAGAGACAGTAGATCTAGCTGGTCTGTCATAATATAATAGAGACAGTAGATCTAGCTGGTCTGTCATAATATAATAGAGACAGTAGATCTAGCTGGTCTGTCATAATATAATAGAGACAGTAGATCTAGCTGGTCTGTCATAATATAATAGAGACAGTAGATCTAGCTGGTCTGTCATAATATAATAGAGACAGTAGATCTAGCTGGTCTGTCATAATATAATAGAGACAGTAGATCTAGCTGGTCTGTCATAATATAATAGAGACAGTAGATCTAGCTGGTCTGTCATAATATAATAGAGACAGTAGATCTAGCTGGTCTGTCATAATATAATAGAGACAGTAGATCTAGCTGGTCTGTCATAATATAATAGAGACAGTAGATCTAGCTGGTCTGTCATAATATAATAGAGACAGTAGATCTAGCTGGTCTGTCATAATATAATAGAGACAGTAGATCTAGCTGGTCTGTCATAATATAATAGAGACAGTAGATCTAGCTGGTCTGTCATAATATAATAGAGACAGTAGATCTAGCTGGTCTGTCATAATATAATAGAGACAGTAGATCTAGCTGGTCTGTCATAATATAATAGAGACAGTAGATCTAGCTGGTCTGTCATAATATAATAGAGACAGTAGATCTAGCTGGTCTGTCATAATATAATAGAGACAGTAGATCTAGCTGGTCTGTCATAATATAATAGAGACAGTAGATCTAGCTGGTCTGTCATAATATAATAGAGACAGTAGATCTAGCTGGTCTGTCATAATATAATAGAGACAGTAGATCTAGCTGGTCTGTCATAATATAATAGAGACAGTAGATCTAGCTGGTCTGTCATAATATAATAGAGACAGTAGATCTAGCTGGTCTGTCATAATATAATAGAGACAGTAGATCTAGCTGGTCTGTCATAATATAATAGAGACAGTAGATCTAGCTGGTCTGTCATAATATAATAGAGACAGTAGATCTAGCTGGTCTGTCATAATATAATAGAGACAGTAGATCTAGCTGGTCTGTCATAATATAATAGAGACAGTAGATCTAGCTGGTCTGTCATAATATAATAGAGACAGTAGATCTAGCTGGTCTGTCATAATATAATAGAGACAGTAGATCTAGCTGGTCTGTCATAATATAATAGAGACAGTAGATCTAGCTGGTCTGTCATAATATAATAGAGACAGTAGATCTAGCTGGTCTGTCATAATATAATAGAGACAGTAGATCTAGCTGGTCTGTCATAATATAATAGAGACAGTAGATCTAGCTGGTCTGTCATAATATAATAGAGACAGTAGATCTAGCTGGTCTGTCATAATATAATAGAGACAGTAGATCTAGCTGGTCTGTCATAATATAATAGAGACAGTAGATCTAGCTGGTCTGTCATAATATAATAGAGACAGTAGATCTAGCTGGTCTGTCATAATATAATAGAGACAGTAGATCTAGCTGGTCTGTCATAATATAATAGAGACAGTAGATCTAGCTGGTCTGTCATAATATAATAGAGACAGTAGATCTAGCTGGTCTGTCATAATATAATAGAGACAGTAGATCTAGCTGGTCTGTCATAATATAATAGAGACAGTAGATCTAGCTGGTCTGTCATAATATAATAGAGACAGTAGATCTAGCTGGTCTGTCATAATATAATAGAGACAGTAGATCTAGCTGGTCTGTCATAATATAATAGAGACAGTAGATCTAGCTGGTCTGTCATAATATAATAGAGACAGTAGATCTAGCTGGTCTGTCATAATATAATAGAGACAGTAGATCTAGCTGGTCTGTCATAATATAATAGAGACAGTAGATCTAGCTGGTCTGTCATAATATAATAGAGACAGTAGATCTAGCTGGTCTGTCATAATATAATAGAGACAGTAGATCTAGCTGGTCTGTCATAATATAATAGAGACAGTAGATCTAGCTGGTCTGTCATAATATAATAGAGACAGTAGATCTAGCTGGTCTGTCATAATATAATAGAGACAGTAGATCTAGCTGGTCTGTCATAATATAATAGAGACAGTAGATCTAGCTGGTCTGTCATAATATAATAGAGACAGTAGATCTAGCTGGTCTGTCATAATATAATAGAGACAGTAGATCTAGCTGGTCTGTCATAATATAATAGAGACAGTAGATCTAGCTGGTCTGTCATAATATAATAGAGACAGTAGATCTAGCTGGTCTGTCATAATATAATAGAGACAGTAGATCTAGCTGGTCTGTCATAATATAATAGAGACAGTAGATCTAGCTGGTCTGTCATAATATAATAGAGACAGTAGATCTAGCTGGTCTGTCATAATATAATAGAGACAGTAGATCTAGCTGGTCTGTCATAATATAATAGAGACAGTAGATCTAGCTGGTCTGTCATAATATAATAGAGACAGTAGATCTAGCTGGTCTGTCATAATATAATAGAGACAGTAGATCTAGCTGGTCTGTCATAATATAATAGAGACAGTAGATCTAGCTGGTCTGTCATAATATAATAGAGACAGTAGATCTAGCTGGTCTGTCATAATATAATAGAGACAGTAGATCTAGCTGGTCTGTCATAATATAATAGAGACAGTAGATCTAGCTGGTCTGTCATAATATAATAGAGACAGTAGATCTAGCTGGTCTGTCATAATATAATAGAGACAGTAGATCTAGCTGGTCTGTCATAATATAATAGAGACAGTAGATCTAGCTGGTCTGTCATAATATAATAGAGACAGTAGATCTAGCTGGTCTGTCATAATATAATAGAGACAGTAGATCTAGCTGGTCTGTCATAATATAATAGAGACAGTAGATCTAGCTGGTCTGTCATAATATAATAGAGACAGTAGATCTAGCTGGTCTGTCATAATATAATAGAGACAGTAGATCTAGCTGGTCTGTCATAATATAATAGAGACAGTAGATCTAGCTGGTCTGTCATAATATAATAGAGACAGTAGATCTAGCTGGTCTGTCATAATATAATAGAGACAGTAGATCTAGCTGGTCTGTCATAATATAATAGAGACAGTAGATCTAGCTGGTCTGTCATAATATAATAGAGACAGTAGATCTAGCTGGTCTGTCATAATATAATAGAGACAGTAGATCTAGCTGGTCTGTCATAATATAATAGAGACAGTAGATCTAGCTGGTCTGTCATAATATAATAGAGACAGTAGATCTAGCTGGTCTGTCATAATATAATAGAGACAGTAGATCTAGCTGGTCTGTCATAAATAATAGAGACAGTAGATCTAGCTGGTCTGTCATAATATAATAGAGACAGTAGATCTAGCTGGTCTGTCATAATATAATAGAGACAGTAGATCTAGCTGGTCTGTCATAATATAATAGAGACAGTAGATCTAGCTGGTCTGTCATAATATAATAGAGACAGTAGATCTAGCTGGTCTGTCATAATATAATAGAGACAGTAGATCTAGCTGGTCTGTCATAATATAATAGAGACAGTAGATCTAGCTGGTCTGTCATAATATAATAGAGACAGTAGATCTAGCTGGTCTGTCATAATATAATAGAGACAGTAGATCTAGCTGGTCTGTCATAATATAATAGAGACAGTAGATCTAGCTGGTCTGTCATAATATAATAGAGACAGTAGATCTAGCTGGTCTGTCATAATATAATAGAGACAGTAGATCTAGCTGGTCTGTCATAATATAATAGAGACAGTAGATCTAGCTGGTCTGTCATAATATAATAGAGACAGTAGATCTAGCTGGTCTGTCATATATAATAGAGACAGTAGATCTAGCTGGTCTGTCATAATATAATAGAGACAGTAGATCTAGCTGGTCTGTCATAATATAGAGACAGTAGATCTAGCTGGTCTGTCATAATATAATAGAGACAGTAGATCTAGCTGGTCTGTCATAATATAATAGAGACAGTAGATCTAGCTGGTCTGTCATAATATAATAGAGACAGTAGATCTAGCTGGTCTGTCATAATATAATAGAGACAGTAGATCTAGCTGGTCTGTCATAATATAATAGAGACAGTAGATCTAGCTGGTCTGTCATAATATAATAGAGACAGTAGATCTAGCTGGTCTGTCATAATATAGAGACACAGTAGATCTAGCTGGTCTGTCATAATATAATAGAGACAGTAGATCTAGCTGGTCTGTCATAATATAATAGAGACAGTAGATCTAGCTGGTCTGTCATAATATAATAGAGACAGTAGATCTAGCTGGTCTGTCATAATATAATAGAGACAGTAGATCTAGCTGGTCTGTCATAATATAATAGAGACAGTAGATCTAGCTGGTCTGTCATAATATAATAGAGACAGTAGATCTAGCTGGTCTGTCATAATATAATAGAGACAGTAGATCTAGCTGGTCTGTCATAATATAATAGAGACAGTAGATCTAGCTGGTCTGTCATATATAATAGAGACAGTAGATCTAGCTGGTCTGTCATAATATAATAGAGACAGTAGATCTAGCTGGTCTGTCATAATATAATAGAGACAGTAGATCTAGCTGGTCTGTCATAATATAATAGAGACAGTAGATCTAGCTGGTCTGTCATAATATAATAGAGACAGTAGATCTAGCTGGTCTGTCATAATATAATAGAGACAGTAGATCTAGCTGGTCTGTCATAATATAATAGAGACAGTAGATCTAGCTGGTCTGTCATAATATAATAGAGACAGAGATCTAGCTGGTCTGTCATAATATAATAGAGACAGTAGATCTAGCTGGTCTGTCATAATAAATAGAGACAGTAGATCTAGCTGGTCTGTCATAATATAATAGAGACAGTAGATCTAGCTGGTCTGTCATAATATAATAGAGACAGTAGATCTAGCTGGTCTGTCATAATATATAGAGACAGTAGATCTAGCTGGTCTGTCATAATATAATAGAGACAGTAGATCTAGCTGGTCTGTCATAATATAATAGAGACAGTAGATCTAGCTGGTCTGTCATAATTAATAGAGACAGTAGATCTAGCTGGTCTGTCATAATATAATAGAGAGAGTAGATCTAGCTGGTCTGTCATAATATAATAGAGACAGTAGATCTAGCTGGTCTGTCATAATATAATAGAGACAGTAGATCTAGCTGGTCTGTCATAATATAATAGAGACAGTAGATCTAGCTGGTCTGTCATAATATAATAGAGAGAGTAGATCTAGCTGGTCTGTCATAATATAATAGAGACAGTAGATCTAGCTGGTCTGTCATAATATAATAGAGACAGTAGATCTAGCTGGTCTGTCATAATATAATAGAGACAGTAGATCTAGCTGGTCTGTCATAATATAATAGAGACGTAGATCTAGCTGGTCTGTCATAATATAATAGAGACAGTAGATCTAGCTGGTGTCGTAAATATAATAGAGACAGTAGATCTAGCTGGTCTGTCATAATATAATAGAGACAGTAGATCTAGCTGGTCTGTCATAATATAATAGACAGTAGATCTAGCTGGTCTGTCATAATACAATAGAGATGGCAGATCTAGCTGGTCTGTAATAATATAATAGAGACAGTAGATCTAGCTGGTCTGTCATAATAATATAGAGACAGTAGATCTAATCCAAATCAAATTCAATTTATTTATATAGCCCTTCGTACATCAGCTGATATCTCAAAGTGCTGGTACAGAAAACCCACCTAAACCCAAACAGCAGCAATGCAGGTGTAGAAGCACGGTGGCTAGGAAAAAACTCCCTAGAAAGGCCAATACCTAGGAAGAAACCTAGAGAGGAACCAGGCTATGTGGGGTGGCCAGTCCCTCTTCTGGCTTGTGCCGGGTGGAGATTATAACAGAACATGGTCAAGATGTTCAATGTCATAAATGACCAGCATGGTCGAATAATAATAAGGCAGAACAGTTGAAACTAGAGCAGCAGCACAGTCAGGTGGAAGTTGAAACTGGAGCAGCAGCATGGCCAGGTAGGACTGGGGACAGCAAGGAGTCATCATGTCAGGTAGTCCTGGGGCATGGTCCTAGGGCTCAGGTCAGTTGAAACTGGAACAGCAGCATGGCCAGGGTGGACTGGGGACAGCAAGGAGTCATCATGTCAGGTAGTCCTGGGGCATGGTCCTAGGGCTCAGGTCCTCCGAGAGAGAGAAAGAAAGAGAGAAGGAGAGAATTAGAGAACGCACACTTAGATTCACACAGGACACCGAATAGGACAGGAGAAGTACTCCAGATATAACAAACTGACCCCAGCCCCCCGACACATAAACTACCTGCAGCATAAATACTGGAGGCTGAGACAGGAGGGGTCAGGAGACAACTGTGGCCCCATCCGAGGACACCCCCGGACAGGGCCAAACAGGAAGGATATAACCCCACCCACTTGCCAAAGCACAGCCCCCCACCCACTAGAGGGATATCTTCAACCACCAACTTACCATCCTGAGACAAGGCTGAGTATAGCCCACAAGATCTCTCCGCCACGGCACAACCCAAGGGGGGGGGCGCCAACCCAGACACGGATGACCACAACAGTGAATCAACCCACTCAGGTGACGCACCCCCTCCAGGGACGGCATGAGAGAGCCCCAGCAAGCCAGTGACTCAGCCCCTGTAATAGGGTTAGAGGCAGAGAATCCCAGTGGAAAGAGGGGAACCGGCCAGGCAGAGACAGCAAGGAGGGCGGTTCGTTGCTCCAGAGCCTTTCCGTTCACCTTCCCACTCCTGGGCCAGACTACACTCAATCATATGACCCACTGAAGAGATGAGTCTTCAGTAAAGACTTAAAGGTTGAGACCGAGTTTGCGTCTCTGACATGGGTAGGCAGACCGTTCCATAAAAATGGAGCTCTATAGGAGAAGCCCTGCCTCCAGCTGTTTGCTTAGAAATTCTAGGGACAATTAGGAGGCCTGCGTCTTGTGACCGTAGCGTACGTGTAGGTATGTACGGCAGGACCAAATCAGAGAGATAGGTAGGAGCAAGCCCATGTAATGCTTTGTAGGTTAGCAGTAAAACCTTGAAATCAGCCTTGCTTTGACAGGAAGCCAGTGTAGAGAGGCTAGCACTGGAGTAATATGATCAAATTTTTTGGTTCTAGTCAGGATTCTAGCAGCCGTATTTAGCACTAACTTGAAGTTTACTTTAGTGCTTTATCCGGGTAGCCGGAAAATAGAGCATTGCAGTAGTCTAACATAGAAGTGACAAAAGCATGGATAATTTTCCTGCATCATTTTGACAGAAAGTTTCTGGAATTTTTGCAATTTACGTAGATGGAAAAGCTGTCCTCGAATGGTCTTGATATGTTCTTCAAAAGAGAGATCAGGGTCCAGAGTAACGCCGAGGTCCTTCACAGTTTTATTTGAGACGACTGTACAACCATTAAGATTATTGTCAGATTCAACAGAAGATCTCTTGGTTTCTTGGGACCTAGAACAAGCATCTCTGTTTGTCCGAGTTTATAGTAGAAAGTTTGCAGCCATCCACTTCCTTATGTCCTGAAACAATGCTTCTAGCGAGGGCAATTTTGGGCTTCACCATGTTTCATTGAAATGTACGCTGTGTGTCATCCGCATAGCAGTGAAAGTTTACATTATGTTTTCGAATAACACCTGTCATAATATAATAGAGACAGTATATTGAGTGGTCTGTCA
>NW_022262581.1:0-36424 GCF_002021735.2 Oncorhynchus kisutch | reverse complement strand
CAGACCAGCTAGATCTACTGTCTCTATTATATTATGACAGACCAGCTAGATCTACTGTCTCTTATATTATGACAGACCAGCTAGATCTACTGTCTCTATTATATTATGACAGACCAGCTAGATCTACTGTCTCTATTATATATGACAGACCAGCTAGATCTACTGTCTCTATTATATTTGACAGACCAGCTAGATCTACTGTCTCTATATATATGACAGACCAGCTAGATCTACTGTCTCTATTATATTATGACAGACCAGCTAGATCTACTGTCTCTATTATATTATGACAGACCAGCTAGATCTACTGTCTCTATTATAATTATGACAGACCAGTTAGATCTACTGTCTCTATTATATTATGACAGACCAGCTAGATCTACTGTCTCTATTATATTATGACAGACAGCTAGATCTACTGTCTCTATTATTTATGACAGACCAGCTAGATCTACTGTCTCTATTATATTATGACAGACCAGCTAGATCTACTGTCTCTATTATATTATGACAGACCAGCTAGATCTACTGTCTCTATTATATATGACAGACCAGCTAGATCTACTGTCTCTATTATATTATGACAGACCAGCTAGATCTACTGTCTCTATTATATTATGACAGACCATCTCTAGATCTACTGTCTCTATTATATTATGACAGACCAGCTAGATCTACTGTCTCTATTATATTATGACAGACCAGCTAGATCTACTGTCTCTATTATATATGACAGACCAGCTAGATCTACTGTCTCTATTATTATGACAGACCAGCTAGATCTACTGTCTCTATTATATTATGACAGACCAGCTAGATCTACTGTCTCTATTATAATATGACAGACCAGCTAGATCTACTGTCTCTATTATATTATGACAGACCAGCTAGATCTACTGTCTCTATTATATTATGACAGACCAGCTAGATCTACTGTCTCTATTATATTATGACAGACCAGCTAGATCTACTGTCTCTATTATATTATGACAGACCAGCTAGATCTACTGTCTCTATTATATTATGACAGACCAGCTAGATCTACTGTCTATTATATTATGACAGACCAGCTAGATCTACTGTCTCTATTATAATATGACAGACAAGCTAGATCTACTGTCTCTATTATTATGACAGACCAGCTAGATCTACTGTCTCTATTATATTATGACAGACCAGCTAGATCTACTGTCTCTATTATATTATGACAGACCAGCTAGATCTACTGTCTCTATATAATGACAGACCAGCTAGATCTACTGTCTCTATTATATATGACAGACCAGCTAGATCTACTGTCTCTATTATAATATGACAGACCAGCTAGATCTACTGTCTCTATTATATTATGACAGACCAGCTAGATCTACTGTCTCTATTATAATATGACAGACCAGCTAGATCTACTGTCTCTATTATATTATGACAGACCAGCTAGATCTACTGTCTCTATTATTATGACAGACCAGCTAGATCTACTGTCTCTATTATATATGACAGACCAGCTAGATCTACTGTCTCTATTATATTATGACAGACCAGCTAGATCTACTGTCTCTATTATATTATGACAGACCAGCTAGATCTACTGTCTCTATTATAATATGACAGACCAGCTAGATCTACTGTCTCTATTATATTATGACAGACCAGCTAGATCTACTGTCTCTATTATATTATGACAGACCAGCTAGATCTACTGTCTCTATTATAATATGACAGACCAGCTAGATCTACTGTCTCTATTATATTATGACAGACCAGCTAGATCTACTGTCTCTATTATTATGACAGACCAGCTAGATCTACTGTCTCTATTATATTATGACAGACCAGCTAGATCTACTGTCTCTATTATATTATGACAGACCAGCTAGATCTACTGTCTCTATTATATATGACAGACCAGCTAGATCTACTGTCTCTATTATAATATGACAGACCAGCTAGATCTACTGTCTCTATTATAATATGACAGACCAGCTAGATCTACTGTCTCTATTATAATATGACAGACCAGCTAGATCTACTGTCTCTATTATATTATGACAGACCAGCTAGATCTACTGTCTCTATTATATATGACAGACCAGCTAGATCTACTGTCTCTATTATATATGACAGACCAGCTAGATCTACTGTCTCTATTATATTATGACAGACCAGCTAGATCTACTGTCTCTATTATATGACAGACCAGCTAGATCTACTGTCTCTGTTATATATGACAGACCAGCTAGATCTACTGTCTCTATTATATTATGACAGACCAGCTAGATCTACTGTCTCTATTATATTATGACAGACCAGCTAGATCTACTGTCTCTATTATATTATGACAGACCAGCTAGATCTACTGTCTCTATTATATTATGACAGACCAGCTAGATCTACTGTCTCTATTATATTATGACAGACCAGCTAGATCTACTGTCTCTATTATATTATGACAGACCAGCTAGATCTACTGTCTCTATTATATTATGACAGACCAGCTAGATCTACTGTCTCTATTATATGACAGACCAGCTAGATCTACTGTCTCTATTATATATGACAGACCAGCTAGATCTACTGTCTCTATTATATTATGACAGACCAGCTAGATCTACTGTCTCTATTATAATATGACAGACCAGCTAGATCTACTGTCTCTATTATAATATGACAGACCAGCTAGATCTACTGTCTCTATTATATTATGACAGACCAGCTAGATCTACTGTCTCTATTATATTATGACAGACCAGCTAGATCTACTGTCTCTATTATAATATGACAGACCAGCTAGATCTACTGTCTCTATTATATTATGACAGACCAGCTAGATCTACTGTCTCTATTATATTATGACAGACCAGCTAGATCTACTGTCTCTATTATATTATGACAGACCAGCTAGATCTACTGTCTCTATTATATTATGACAGACCAGCTAGATCTACTGTCTCTATTATATTATGACAGACCAGCTAGATCTACTGTCTCTATTATAATATGACAGACCAGCTAGATCTACTGTCTCTATTATATTATGACAGACCAGCTAGATCTACTGTCTCTATTATATTATGACAGACCAGCTAGATCTACTGTCTCTATTATATTATGACAGACCAGCTAGATCTACTGTCTCTATTATATTATGACAGACCAGCTAGATCTACTGTCTCTATTATATTATGACAGACCAGCTAGATCTACTGTCTCTATTATATATGACAGACCAGCTAGATCTACTGTCTCTATTATAATATGACAGACCAGCTAGATCTACTGTCTCTATTATATATGACAGACCAGCTAGATCTACTGTCTCTATTATATTATGACAGACCAGCTAGATCTACTGTCTCTATTATATTATGACAGACCAGCTAGATCTACTGTCTCTATTATATTATGACAGACCAGCTAGATCTACTGTCTCTATTATATATGACAGACCAGCTAGATCTACTGTCTCTATTATATTATGACAGACCAGCTAGATCTACTGTCTCTATTATAATATGACAGACCAGCTAGATCTACTGTCTCTATTATATATGACAGACCAGCTAGATCTACTGTCTCTATTATATTATGACAGACCAGCTAGATCTACTGTCTCTATTATATTATGACAGACCAGCTAGATCTACTGTCTCTATTATAATATGACAGACCAGCTAGATCTACTGTCTCTATTATATTATGACAGACCAGCTAGATCTACTGTCTCTATTATATTATGACAGACCAGCTAGATCTACTGTCTCTATTATATTATGACAGACCAGCTAGATCTACTGTCTCTATTATATTATGACAGACCAGCTAGATCTACTGTCTCTATTATATTATGACAGACCAGCTAGATCTACTGTCTCTATTATAATATGACAGACCAGCTAGATCTACTGTCTCTATTATATATGACAGACCAGCTAGATCTACTGTCTCTATTATATTATGACAGACCAGCTAGATCTACTGTCTCTATTATATTATGACAGACCAGCTAGATCTACTGTCTCTATTATATATGACAGACCAGCTAGATCTACTGTCTCTATTATAATATGACAGACCAGCTAGATCTACTGTCTCTATTATATTATGACAGACCAGCTAGATCTACTGTCTCTATTATAATATGACAGACCAGCTAGATCTACTGTCTCTATTATATTATGACAGACCAGCTAGATCTACTGTCTCTATTATATTATGACAGACCAGCTAGATCTACTGTCTCTATTATATATGACAGACCAGCTAGATCTACTGTCTCTATTATATTATGACAGACCAGCTAGATCTACTGTCTCTATTATATTATGACAGACCAGCTAGATCTACTGTCTCTATTATATTATGACAGACCAGCTAGATCTACTGTCTCTATTATATTATGACAGACCAGCTAGATCTACTGTCTCTATTATATATGACAGACCAGCTAGATCTACTGTCTCTATTATATTATGACAGACCAGCTAGATCTACTGTCTCTATTATATTATGACAGACCAGCTAGATCTACTGTCTCTATTATAATATGACAGACCAGCTAGATCTACTGTCTCTATATATATGACAGACCAGCTAGATCTACTGTCTCTATTATATATGACAGACCAGCTAGATCTACTGTCTCTATTATAATATGACAGACCAGCTAGATCTACTGTCTCTATTATATTATGACAGACCAGCTAGATCTACTGTCTCTATTATATTATGACAGACCAGCTAGATCTACTGTCTCTATTATAATATGACAGACCAGCTAGATCTACTGTCTCTATTATATTATGACAGACCAGCTAGATCTACTGTCTCTATTATATATGACAGACCAGCTAGATCTACTGTCTCTATTATAATATGACAGACCAGCTAGATCTACTGTCTCTATTATAATATGACAGACCAGCTAGATCTACTGTCTCTATTATATTATGACAGACCAGCTAGATCTACTGTCTCTATTATATTATGACAGACCAGCTAGATCTACTGTCTCTATTATATTATGACAGACCAGCTAGATCTACTGTCTCTATTATATTATGACAGACCAGCTAGATCTACTGTCTCTATTATATTATGACAGACCAGCTAGATCTACTGTCTCTATTATAATATGACAGACCAGCTAGATCTACTGTCTCTATTATATATGACAGACCAGCTAGATCTACTGTCTCTATTATATTATGACAGACCAGCTAGATCTACTGTCTCTATTATAATATGACAGACCAGCTAGATCTACTGTCTCTATTATAATATGACAGACCAGCTAGATCTACTGTCTCTATTATATATGACAGACCAGCTAGATCTACTGTCTCTATTATATATGACAGACCAGCTAGATCTACTGTCTCTATTATATTATGACAGACCAGCTAGATCTACTGTCTCTATTATATGACAGACCAGCTAGATCTACTGTCTCTATTATATTATGACAGACCAGCTAGATCTACTGTCTCTATTATATTATGACAGACCAGCTAGATCTACTGTCTCTATTATATATGACAGACCAGCTAGATCTACTGTCTCTATTATAATATGACAGACCAGCTAGATCTACTGTCTCTATTATATATGACAGACCAGCTAGATCTACTGTCTCTATTATAATATGACAGACCAGCTAGATCTACTGTCTCTATTATATTATGACAGACCAGCTAGATCTACTGTCTCTATTATATATGACAGACCAGCTAGATCTACTGTCTCTATTATAATATGACAGACCAGCTAGATCTACTGTCTCTATTATTATGACAGACCAGCTAGATCTACTGTCTCTATTATATATGACAGACCAGCTAGATCTACTGTCTCTATTATATATGACAGACCAGCTAGATCTACTGTCTCTATTATAATATGACAGACCAGCTAGATCTACTGTCTCTATTATATTATGACAGACCAGCTAGATCTACTGTCTCTATTATATTATGACAGACCAGCTAGATCTACTGTCTCTATTATATTATGACAGACCAGCTAGATCTACTGTCTCTATTATAATATGACAGACCAGCTAGATCTACTGTCTCTATTATATATGACAGACCAGCTAGATCTACTGTCTCTATTATAATATGACAGACCAGCTAGATCTACTGTCTCTATTATATATGACAGACCAGCTAGATCTACTGTCTCTATTATATATGACAGACCAGCTAGATCTACTGTCTCTATTATATATGACAGACCAGCTAGATCTACTGTCTCTATTATATTATGACAGACCAGCTAGATCTACTGTCTCTATTATAATATGACAGACCAGCTAGATCTACTGTCTCTATTATATGACAGACCAGCTAGATCTACTGTCTCTATTATATATGACAGACCAGCTAGATCTACTGTCTCTATTATAATATGACAGACCAGCTAGATCTACTGTCTCTATTATATTATGACAGACCAGCTAGATCTACTGTCTCTATTATAATATGACAGACCAGCTAGATCTACTGTCTCTATTATATTATGACAGACCAGCTAGATCTACTGTCTCTATTATATATGACAGACCAGCTAGATCTACTGTCTCTATTATAATATGACAGACCAGCTAGATCTACTGTCTCTATTATATTATGACAGACCAGCTAGATCTACTGTCTCTATTATAATATGACAGACCAGCTAGATCTACTGTCTCTATTATAATATGACAGACCAGCTAGATCTACTGTCTCTATTATATTATGACAGACCAGCTAGATCTACTGTCTCTATTATATATGACAGACCAGCTAGATCTACTGTCTCTATTATATTATGACAGACCAGCTAGATCTACTGTCTCTATTATATTATGACAGACCAGCTAGATCTACTGTCTCTATTATATTATGACAGACCAGCTAGATCTACTGTCTCTATTATATTATGACAGACCAGCTAGATCTACTGTCTCTATTATAATATGACAGACCAGCTAGATCTACTGTCTCTATTATATTATGACAGACCAGCTAGATCTACTGTCTCTATTATATTATGACAGACCAGCTAGATCTACTGTCTCTATTATATTATGACAGACCAGCTAGATCTACTGTCTCTATTATATTATGACAGACCAGCTAGATCTACTGTCTCTATTATAATATGACAGACCAGCTAGATCTACTGTCTCTATTATAATATGACAGACCAGCTAGATCTACTATGACAGACCAGCTAGATCTACTGTCTCTATTATATTATGACAGACCAGCTGGATCTACTGCCTCTATTATATATGACAGACCAGCTAGATCTACTGTCTCTATTATATTATGACAGACCAGCTAGATCTACTGTCTCTATTATATTATGACAGACCAGCTAGATCTACTGTCTCTATTTATTATGACAGACCAGCTAGATCTACTGTCTCTATATTATGACAGACCAGCTAGATCTACTGTCTCTATTATATTATGACAGACCAGCTAGATCTACTGTCTCTATTATATTATGACAGACCAGCTAGATCTACTGTCTCTATTATATTATGACAGACCAGCTAGATCTACTGTCTCTATTATATTATGACAGACCAGCTAGATCTACTGTCTCTATTATATATGACAGACCAGCTAGATCTACTGTCTCTATTATATTATGACAGACCAGCTAGATCTACTGTCTCTATTATATTATGACAGACCAGCTAGATCTACTGTCTCTATTATTATGACAGACCAGCTAGATCTACTGTCTCTATTATATTATGACAGACCAGCTAGATCTACTGTCTCTATTATATTATGACAGACCAGCTAGATCTACTGTCTCTATTATATTATGACAGACCAGCTAGATCTACTGTCTCTATTATTATGACAGACCAGCTAGATCTACTGTCTCTATTATATTATGACAGACCAGCTAGATCTACTGTCTCTATTATATTATGACAGACCAGCTAGATCTACTGTCTCTATTATATTATGACAGACCAGCTAGATCTACTGTCTCTATTATATTATGACAGACCAGCTAGATCTACTGTCTCTATTATATTATGACAGACCAGCTAGATCTACTGTCTCTATTATTATGACAGACCAGCTAGATCTACTGTCTCTATTATATTATGACAGACCAGCTAGATCTACTGTCTCTATTATATTATGACAGACCAGCTAGATCTACTGTCTCTATTATATTATGACAGACCAGCTAGATCTACTGTCTCTATTATATTATGACAGACCAGCTAGATCTACTGTCTCTATTATATATGACAGACCAGCTAGATCTACTGTCTCTATTATATTATGACAGACCAGCTAGATCTACTGTCTCTATTATATATGACAGACCAGCTAGATCTACTGTCTCTATTATATTATGACAGACCAGCTAGATCTACTGTCTCTATTATATTATGACAGACCAGCTAGATCTACTGTCTCTATTATATATGACAGACCAGCTAGATCTACTGTCTCTATTATATTATGACAGACCAGCTAGATCTACTGTCTCTATTATATTATGACAGACCAGCTAGATCTACTGTCTCTATTATATATGACAGACCAGCTAGATCTACTGTCTCTATTATATTATGACAGACCAGCTAGATCTACTGTCTCTATTATATTATGACAGACCAGCTAGATCTACTGTCTCTATTATATATGACAGACCAGCTAGATCTACTGTCTCTATTATATATGACAGACCAGCTAGATCTACTGTCTCTATTATATTATGACAGACCAGCTAGATCTACTGTCTCTATTATTATGACAGACCAGCTAGATCTACTGTCTCTATTATATTATGACAGACCAGCTAGATCTACTGTCTCTATTATATATGACAGACCAGCTAGATCTACTGTCTCTATTATATATGACAGACCAGCTAGATCTACTGTCTCTATTATATTATGACAGACCAGCTAGATCTACTGTCTCTATTATATTATGACAGACCAGCTAGATCTACTGTCTCTATTATATTATGACAGACCAGCTAGATCTACTGTCTCTATTATATTATG
The DNA here is from genome assembly GCF_002021735.2 of Oncorhynchus kisutch. Classification (NCBI taxonomy): domain Eukaryota; kingdom Metazoa; phylum Chordata; class Actinopteri; order Salmoniformes; family Salmonidae; genus Oncorhynchus; species Oncorhynchus kisutch. The sequence continues at coordinate 27,390 of NW_022262581.1, read as the reverse complement.
ACAGACCAGCTAGATCTACTGTCTCTATTATATTATGACAGACCAGCTAGATCTACTGTCTCTATTATATTATGACAGACCAGCTAGATCTACTGTCTCTATTATATTATGACAGACCAGCTAGATCTACTGTCTCTATTATATTATGACAGACCAGCTAGATCTACTGTCTCTATTATATTATGACAGACCAGCTAGATCTACTGTCTCTATTATATTATGACAGACCAGCTAGATCTACTGTCTCTATTATATTATGACAGACCAGCTAGATCTACTGTCTCTATTATATTATGACAGACCAGCTAGATCTACTGTCTCTATTATATTATGACAGACCAGCTAGATCTACTGTCTCTATTATATTATGACAGACCAGCTAGATCTACTGTCTCTATTATATTATGACAGACCAGCTAGATCTACTGTCTCTATTATATTATGACAGACCAGCTAGATCTACTGTCTCTATTATATATGACAGACCAGCTAGATCTACTGTCTCTATTATATTATGACAGACCAGCTAGATCTACTGTCTCTATTATATTATGACAGACCAGCTAGATCTACTGTCTCTATTATATTATGACAGACCAGCTAGATCTACTGTCTCTATTATATTATGACAGACCAGCTAGATCTACTGTCTCTATTATATTATGACAGACCAGCTAGATCTACTGTCTCTATTATATTATGACAGACCAGCTAGATCTACTGTCTCTATTATATTATGACAGACCAGCTAGATCTACTGTCTCTATTATATTATGACAGACCAGCTAGATCTACTGTCTCTATTATATTATGACAGACCAGCTAGATCTACTGTCTCTATTATATTATGACAGACCAGCTAGATCTACTGTCTCTATTATATTATGACAGACCAGCTAGATCTACTGTCTCTATTATATTATGACAGACCAGCTAGATCTACTGTCTCTATTATATTATGACAGACCAGCTAGATCTACTGTCTCTATTATATTATGACAGACCAGCTAGATCTACTGTCTCTATTATATTATGACAGACCAGCTAGATCTACTGTCTCTATTATATTATGACAGACCAGCTAGATCTACTGTCTCTATTATATTATGACAGACCAGCTAGATCTACTGTCTCTATTATATTATGACAGACCAGCTAGATCTACTGTCTCTATTATATTATGACAGACCAGCTAGATCTACTGTCTCTATTATATTATGACAGACCAGCTAGATCTACTGTCTCTATTATATTATGACAGACCAGCTAGATCTACTGTCTCTATTATATTATGACAGACCAGCTAGATCTACTGTCTCTATTATATTATGACAGACCAGCTAGATCTACTGTCTCTATTATATTATGACAGACCAGCTAGATCTACTGTCTCTATTATATTATGACAGACCAGCTAGATCTACTGTCTCTATTATATTATGACAGACCAGCTAGATCTACTGTCTCTATTATATTATGACAGACCAGCTAGATCTACTGTCTCTATTATATTATGACAGACCAGCTAGATCTACTGTCTCTATTATATTATGACAGACCAGCTAGATCTACTGTCTCTATTATATTATGACAGACCAGCTAGATCTACTGTCTCTATTATATTATGACAGACCAGCTAGATCTACTGTCTCTATTATATTATGACAGACCAGCTAGATCTACTGTCTCTATTATATTATGACAGACCAGCTAGATCTACTGTCTCTATTATATTATGACAGACCAGCTAGATCTACTGTCTCTATTATATATGACAGACCAGCTAGATCTACTGTCTCTATTATATTATGACAGACCAGCTAGATCTACTGTCTCTATTATATTATGACAGACCAGCTAGATCTACTGTCTCTATTATATTATGACAGACCAGCTAGATCTACTGTCTCTATTATATTATGACAGACCAGCTAGATCTACTGTCTCTATTATATTATGACAGACCAGCTAGATCTACTGTCTCTATTATATTATGACAGACCAGCTAGATCTACTGTCTCTATTATATTATGACAGACCAGCTAGATCTACTGTCTCTATTATATATGACAGACCAGCTAGATCTACTGTCTCTATTATATTATGACAGACCAGCTAGATCTACTGTCTCTATTATATTATGACAGACCAGCTAGATCTACTGTCTCTATTATATTATGACAGACCAGCTAGATCTACTGTCTCTATTATATTATGACAGACCAGCTAGATCTACTGTCTCTATTATATTATGACAGACCAGCTAGATCTACTGTCTCTATTATATTATGACAGACCAGCTAGATCTACTGTCTCTATTATATTATGACAGACCAGCTAGATCTACTGTCTCTATTATATTATGACAGACCAGCTAGATCTACTGTCTCTATTATATTATGACAGACCAGCTAGATCTACTGTCTCTATTATATTATGACAGACCAGCTAGATCTACTGTCTCTATTATATTATGACAGACCAGCTAGATCTACTGTCTCTATTATATTATGACAGACCAGCTAGATCTACTGTCTCTATTATATTATGACAGACCAGCTAGATCTACTGTCTCTATTATATTATGACAGACCAGCTAGATCTACTGTCTCTATTATATTATGACAGACCAGCTAGATCTACTGTCTCTATTATATTATGACAGACCAGCTAGATCTACTGTCTCTATTATATTATGACAGACCAGCTAGATCTACTGTCTCTATTATATTATGACAGACCAGCTAGATCTACTGTCTCTATTATATTATGACAGACCAGCTAGATCTACTGTCTCTATTATATTATGACAGACCAGCTAGATCTACTGTCTCTATTATATTATGACAGACCAGCTAGATCTACTGTCTCTATTATATTATGACAGACCAGCTAGATCTACTGTCTCTATTATATTATGACAGACCAGCTAGATCTACTGTCTCTATTATATTATGACAGACCAGCTAGATCTACTGTCTCTATTATATTATGACAGACCAGCTAGATCTACTGTCTCTATTATATTATGACAGACCAGCTAGATCTACTGTCTCTATTATATTATGACAGACCAGCTAGATCTACTGTCTCTATTATATTATGACAGACCAGCTAGATCTACTGTCTCTATTATATTATGACAGACCAGCTAGATCTACTGTCTCTATTATATTATGACAGACCAGCTAGATCTACTGTCTCTATTATATTATGACAGACCAGCTAGATCTACTGTCTCTATTATATTATGACAGACCAGCTAGATCTACTGTCTCTATTATATTATGACAGACCAGCTAGATCTACTGTCTCTATTATATTATGACAGACCAGCTAGATCTACTGTCTCTATTATATTATGACAGACCAGCTAGATCTACTGTCTCTATTATATTATGACAGACCAGCTAGATCTACTGTCTCTATTATATTATGACAGACCAGCTAGATCTACTGTCTCTATTATATTATGACAGACCAGCTAGATCTACTGTCTCTATTATATTATGACAGACCAGCTAGATCTACTGTCTCTATTATATTATGACAGACCAGCTAGATCTACTGTCTCTATTATATTATGACAGACCAGCTAGATCTACTGTCTCTATTATATTATGACAGACCAGCTAGATCTACTGTCTCTATTATATTATGACAGACCAGCTAGATCTACTGTCTCTATTATATTATGACAGACCAGCTAGATCTACTGTCTCTATTATATTATGACAGACCAGCTAGATCTACTGTCTCTATTATATTATGACAGACCAGCTAGATCTACTGTCTCTATTATATTATGACAGACCAGCTAGATCTACTGTCTCTATTATATTATGACAGACCAGCTAGATCTACTGTCTCTATTATATTATGACAGACCAGCTAGATCTACTGTCTCTATTATATTATGACAGACCAGCTAGATCTACTGTCTCTATTATATTATGACAGACCAGCTAGATCTACTGTCTCTATTATATTATGACAGACCAGCTAGATCTACTGTCTCTATTATATTATGACAGACCAGCTAGATCTACTGTCTCTATTATATTATGACAGACCAGCTAGATCTACTGTCTCTATTATATTATGACAGACCAGCTAGATCTACTGTCTCTATTATATTATGACAGACCAGCTAGATCTACTGTCTCTATTATATTATGACAGACCAGCTAGATCTACTGTCTCTATTATATTATGACAGACCAGCTAGATCTACTGTCTCTATTATATTATGACAGACCAGCTAGATCTACTGTCTCTATTATATTATGACAGACCAGCTAGATCTACTGTCTCTATTATATTATGACAGACCAGCTAGATCTACTGTCTCTATTATATTATGACAGACCAGCTAGATCTACTGTCTCTATTATATTATGACAGACCAGCTAGATCTACTGTCTCTATTATATTATGACAGACCAGCTAGATCTACTGTCTCTATTATATTATGACAGACCAGCTAGATCTACTGTCTCTATTATATTATGACAGACCAGCTAGATCTACTGTCTCTATTATATTATGACAGACCAGCTAGATCTACTGTCTCTATTATATTATGACAGACCAGCTAGATCTACTGTCTCTATTATATTATGACAGACCAGCTAGATCTACTGTCTCTATTATATTATGACAGACCAGCTAGATCTACTGTCTCTATTATATTATGACAGACCAGCTAGATCTACTGTCTCTATTATATTATGACAGACCAGCTAGATCTACTGTCTCTATTATATTATGACAGACCAGCTAGATCTACTGTCTCTATTATATTATGACAGACCAGCTAGATCTACTGTCTCTATTATATTATGACAGACCAGCTAGATCTACTGTCTCTATTATATTATGACAGACCAGCTAGATCTACTGTCTCTATTATATTATGACAGACCAGCTAGATCTACTGTCTCTATTATATTATGACAGACCAGCTAGATCTACTGTCTCTATTATATTATGACAGACCAGCTAGATCTACTGTCTCTATTATATTATGACAGACCAGCTAGATCTACTGTCTCTATTATATTATGACAGACCAGCTAGATCTACTGTCTCTATTATATTATGACAGACCAGCTAGATCTACTGTCTCTATTATATTATGACAGACCAGCTAGATCTACTGTCTCTATTATATTATGACAGACCAGCTAGATCTACTGTCTCTATTATATTATGACAGACCAGCTAGATCTACTGTCTCTATTATATTATGACAGACCAGCTAGATCTACTGTCTCTATTATATTATGACAGACCAGCTAGATCTACTGTCTCTATTATATTATGACAGACCAGCTAGATCTACTGTCTCTATTATATTATGACAGACCAGCTAGATCTACTGTCTCTATTATATTATGACAGACCAGCTAGATCTACTGTCTCTATTATATTATGACAGACCAGCTAGATCTACTGTCTCTATTATATTATGACAGACCAGCTAGATCTACTGTCTCTATTATATTATGACAGACCAGCTAGATCTACTGTCTCTATTATATTATGACAGACCAGCTAGATCTACTGTCTCTATTATATTATGACAGACCAGCTAGATCTACTGTCTCTATTATATTATGACAGACCAGCTAGATCTACTGTCTCTATTATATTATGACAGACCAGCTAGATCTACTGTCTCTATTATATTATGACAGACCAGCTAGATCTACTGTCTCTATTATATTATGACAGACCAGCTAGATCTACTGTCTCTATATATTATGACAGACCAGCTAGATCTACTGTCTCTATTATATTATGACAGACCAGCTAGATCTACTGTCTCTATTATATTATGACAGACCAGCTAGATCTACTGTCTCTATTATATTATGACAGACCAGCTAGATCTACTGTCTCTATTATATTATGACAGACCAGCTAGATCTACTGTCTCTATTATATTATGACAGACCAGCTAGATCTACTGTCTCTATTATATTATGACAGACCAGCTAGATCTACTGTCTCTATTATATTATGACAGACCAGCTAGATCTACTGTCTCTATTATATTATGACAGACCAGCTAGATCTACTGTCTCTATTATATTATGACAGACCAGCTAGATCTACTGTCTCTATTATATTATGACAGACCAGCTAGATCTACTGTCTCTATTATATTATGACAGACCAGCTAGATCTACTGTCTCTATTATATTATGACAGACCAGCTAGATCTACTGTCTCTATTATATTATGACAGACCAGCTAGATCTACTGTCTCTATTATATTATGACAGACCAGCTAGATCTACTGTCTCTATTATATTATGACAGACCAGCTAGATCTACTGTCTCTATTATATTATGACAGACCAGCTAGATCTACTGTCTCTATTATATTATGACAGACCAGCTAGATCTACTGTCTCTATTATATTATGACAGACCAGCTAGATCTACTGTCTCTATTATATTATGACAGACCAGCTAGATCTACTGTCTCTATTATATTATGACAGACCAGCTAGATCTACTGTCTCTATTATATTATGACAGACCAGCTAGATCTACTGTCTCTATTATATTATGACAGACCAGCTAGATCTACTGTCTCTATTATATTATGACAGACCAGCTAGATCTACTGTCTCTATTATATTATGACAGACCAGCTAGATCTACTGTCTCTATTATATTATGACAGACCAGCTAGATCTACTGTCTCTATTATATTATGACAGACCAGCTAGATCTACTGTCTCTATTATATTATGACAGACCAGCTAGATCTACTGTCTCTATTATATTATGACAGACCAGCTAGATCTACTGTCTCTATTATATTATGACAGACCAGCTAGATCTACTGTCTCTATTATATTATGACAGACCAGCTAGATCTACTGTCTCTATTATATTATGACAGACCAGCTAGATCTACTGTCTCTATTATATTATGACAGACCAGCTAGATCTACTGTCTCTATTATATTATGACAGACCAGCTAGATCTACTGTCTCTATTATATTATGACAGACCAGCTAGATCTACTGTCTCTATTATATTATGACAGACCAGCTAGATCTACTGTCTCTATTATATTATGACAGACCAGCTAGATCTACTGTCTCTATTATATTATGACAGACCAGCTAGATCTACTGTCTCTATTATATTATGACAGACCAGCTAGATCTACTGTCTCTATTATATTATGACAGACCAGCTAGATCTACTGTCTCTATTATATTATGACAGACCAGCTAGATCTACTGTCTCTATTATATTATGACAGACCAGCTAGATCTACTGTCTCTATTATATTATGACAGACCAGCTAGATCTACTGTCTCTATTATATTATGACAGACCAGCTAGATCTACTGTCTCTATTATATTATGACAGACCAGCTAGATCTACTGTCTCTATTATATTATGACAGACCAGCTAGATCTACTGTCTCTATTATATTATGACAGACCAGCTAGATCTACTGTCTCTATTATATTATGACAGACCAGCTAGATCTACTGTCTCTATTATATTATGACAGACCAGCTAGATCTACTGTCTCTATTATATTATGACAGACCAGCTAGATCTACTGTCTCTATTATATTATGACAGACCAGCTAGATCTACTGTCTCTATTATATTATGACAGACCAGCTAGATCTACTGTCTCTATTATATTATGACAGACCAGCTAGATCTACTGTCTCTATTATATTATGACAGACCAGCTAGATCTACTGTCTCTATTATATTATGACAGACCAGCTAGATCTACTGTCTCTATTATATTATGACAGACCAGCTAGATCTACTGTCTCTATTATATTATGACAGACCAGCTAGATCTACTGTCTCTATTATATTATGACAGACCAGCTAGATCTACTGTCTCTATTATATTATGACAGACCAGCTAGATCTACTGTCTCTATTATATTATGACAGACCAGCTAGATCTACTGTCTCTATTATATTATGACAGACCAGCTAGATCTACTGTCTCTATTATATTATGACAGACCAGCTAGATCTACTGTCTCTATTATATTATGACAGACCAGCTAGATCTACTGTCTCTATTATATTATGACAGACCAGCTAGATCTACTGTCTCTATTATATTATGACAGACCAGCTAGATCTACTGTCTCTATTATATTATGACAGACCAGCTAGATCTACTGTCTCTATTATATTATGACAGACCAGCTAGATCTACTGTCTCTATTATATTATGACAGACCAGCTAGATCTACTGTCTCTATTATATTATGACAGACCAGCTAGATCTACTGTCTCTATTATATTATGACAGACCAGCTAGATCTACTGTCTCTATTATATTATGACAGACCAGCTAGATCTACTGTCTCTATTATATTATGACAGACCAGCTAGATCTACTGTCTCTATTATATTATGACAGACCAGCTAGATCTACTGTCTCTATTATATTATGACAGACCAGCTAGATCTACTGTCTCTATTATATTATGACAGACCAGCTAGATCTACTGTCTCTATTATATTATGACAGACCAGCTAGATCTACTGTCTCTATTATATTATGACAGACCAGCTAGATCTACTGTCTCTATTATATTATGACAGACCAGCTAGATCTACTGTCTCTATTATATTATGACAGACCAGCTAGATCTACTGTCTCTATTATATTATGACAGACCAGCTAGATCTACTGTCTCTATTATATTATGACAGACCAGCTAGATCTACTGTCTCTATTATATTATGACAGACCAGCTAGATCTACTGTCTCTATTATATTATGACAGACCAGCTAGATCTACTGTCTCTATTATATTATGACAGACCAGCTAGATCTACTGTCTCTATTATATTATGACAGACCAGCTAGATCTACTGTCTCTATTATATTATGACAGACCAGCTAGATCTACTGTCTCTATTATATATGACAGACCAGCTAGATCTACTGTCTCTATTATATTATGACAGACCAGCTAGATCTACTGTCTCTATTATATTATGACAGACCAGCTAGATCTACTGTCTCTATTATATTATGACAGACCAGCTAGATCTACTGTCTCTATTATATTATGACAGACCAGCTAGATCTACTGTCTCTATTATATTATGACAGACCAGCTAGATCTACTGTCTCTATTATATTATGACAGACCAGCTAGATCTACTGTCTCTATTATATTATGACAGACCAGCTAGATCTACTGTCTCTATTATATTATGACAGACCAGCTAGATCTACTGTCTCTATTATATTATGACAGACCAGCTAGATCTACTGTCTCTATTATATTATGACAGACCAGCTAGATCTACTGTCTCTATTATATTATGACAGACCAGCTAGATCTACTGTCTCTATTATATTATGACAGACCAGCTAGATCTACTGTCTCTATTATATTATGACAGACCAGCTAGATCTACTGTCTCTATTATATTATGACAGACCAGCTAGATCTACTGTCTCTATTATATTATGACAGACCAGCTAGATCTACTGTCTCTATTATATTATGACAGACCAGCTAGATCTACTGTCTCTATTATATTATGACAGACCAGCTAGATCTACTGTCTCTATTATATTATGACAGACCAGCTAGATCTACTGTCTCTATTATATTATGACAGACCAGCTAGATCTACTGTCTCTATTATATTATGACAGACCAGCTAGATCTACTGTCTCTATTATATTATGACAGACCAGCTAGATCTACTGTCTCTATTATATTATGACAGACCAGCTAGATCTACTGTCTCTATTATATTATGACAGACCAGCTAGATCTACTGTCTCTATTATATTATGACAGACCAGCTAGATCTACTGTCTCTATTATATTATGACAGACCAGCTAGATCTACTGTCTCTATTATATTATGACAGACCAGCTAGATCTACTGTCTCTATTATATTATGACAGACCAGCTAGATCTACTGTCTCTATTATATTATGACAGACCAGCTAGATCTACTGTCTCTATTATATTATGACAGACCAGCTAGATCTACTGTCTCTATTATATTATGACAGACCAGCTAGATCTACTGTCTCTATTATATTATGACAGACCAGCTAGATCTACTGTCTCTATTATATTATGACAGACCAGCTAGATCTACTGTCTCTATTATATTATGACAGACCAGCTAGATCTACTGTCTCTATTATATTATGACAGACCAGCTAGATCTACTGTCTCTATTATATTATGACAGACCAGCTAGATCTACTGTCTCTATTATATTATGACAGACCAGCTAGATCTACTGTCTCTATTATATTATGACAGACCAGCTAGATCTACTGTCTCTATTATATTATGACAGACCAGCTAGATCTACTGTCTCTATTATATTATGACAGACCAGCTAGATCTACTGTCTCTATTATATTATGACAGACCAGCTAGATCTACTGTCTCTATTATATTATGACAGACCAGCTAGATCTACTGTCTCTATTATATTATGACAGACCAGCTAGATCTACTGTCTCTATTATATTATGACAGACCAGCTAGATCTACTGTCTCTATTATATTATGACAGACCAGCTAGATCTACTGTCTCTATTATATTATGACAGACCAGCTAGATCTACTGTCTCTATTATATTATGACAGACCAGCTAGATCTACTGTCTCTATTATATTATGACAGACCAGCTAGATCTACTGTCTCTATTATATTATGACAGACCAGCTAGATCTACTGTCTCTATTATATTATGACAGACCAGCTAGATCTACTGTCTCTATTATATTATGACAGACCAGCTAGATCTACTGTCTCTATTATATTATGACAGACCAGCTAGATCTACTGTCTCTATTATATTATGACAGACCAGCTAGATCTACTGTCTCTATTATATTATGACAGACCAGCTAGATCTACTGTCTCTATTATATTATGACAGACCAGCTAGATCTACTGTCTCTATTATATTATGACAGACCAGCTAGATCTACTGTCTCTATTATATTATGACAGACCAGCTAGATCTACTGTCTCTATTATATTATGACAGACCAGCTAGATCTACTGTCTCTATTATATTATGACAGACCAGCTAGATCTACTGTCTCTATTATATTATGACAGACCAGCTAGATCTACTGTCTCTATTATATTATGACAGACCAGCTAGATCTACTGTCTCTATTATATTATGACAGACCAGCTAGATCTACTGTCTCTATTATATTATGACAGACCAGCTAGATCTACTGTCTCTATTATATTATGACAGACCAGCTAGATCTACTGTCTCTATTATATTATGACAGACCAGCTAGATCTACTGTCTCTATTATATTATGACAGACCAGCTAGATCTACTGTCTCTATTATATTATGACAGACCAGCTAGATCTACTGTCTCTATTATATTATGACAGACCAGCTAGATCTACTGTCTCTATTATATTATGACAGACCAGCTAGATCTACTGTCTCTATTATATTATGACAGACCAGCTAGATCTACTGTCTCTATTATATTATGACAGACCAGCTAGATCTACTGTCTCTATTATATTATGACAGACCAGCTAGATCTACTGTCTCTATTATATTATGACAGACCAGCTAGATCTACTGTCTCTATTATATTATGACAGACCAGCTAGATCTACTGTCTCTATTATATTATGACAGACCAGCTAGATCTACTGTCTCTATTATATTATGACAGACCAGCTAGATCTACTGTCTCTATTATATTATGACAGACCAGCTAGATCTACTGTCTCTATTATATTATGACAGACCAGCTAGATCTACTGTCTCTATTATATTATGACAGACCAGCTAGATCTACTGTCTCTATTATATTATGACAGACCAGCTAGATCTACTGTCTCTATTATATTATGACAGACCAGCTAGATCTACTGTCTCTATTATATTATGACAGACCAGCTAGATCTACTGTCTCTATTATATTATGACAGACCAGCTAGATCTACTGTCTCTATTATATTATGACAGACCAGCTAGATCTACTGTCTCTATTATATTATGACAGACCAGCTAGATCTACTGTCTCTATTATATTATGACAGACCAGCTAGATCTACTGTCTCTATTATATTATGACAGACCAGCTAGATCTACTGTCTCTATTATATTATGACAGACCAGCTAGATCTACTGTCTCTATTATATTATGACAGACCAGCTAGATCTACTGTCTCTATATTATGACAGACCAGCTAGATCTACTGTCTCTATTATATTATGACAGACCAGCTAGATCTACTGTCTCTATTATATTATGACAGACCAGCTAGATCTACTGTCTCTATTATATTATGACAGACCAGCTAGATCTACTGTCTCTATTATATTATGACAGACCAGCTAGATCTACTGTCTCTATTATATTATGACAGACCAGCTAGATCTACTGTCTCTATTATATTATGACAGACCAGCTAGATCTACTGTCTCTATTATATTATGACAGACCAGCTAGATCTACTGTCTCTATTATATTATGACAGACCAGCTAGATCTACTGTCTCTATTATATTATGACAGACCAGCTAGATCTACTGTCTCTATTATATTATGACAGACCAGCTAGATCTACTGTCTCTATTATATTATGACAGACCAGCTAGATCTACTGTCTCTATTATATTATGACAGACCAGCTAGATCTACTGTCTCTATTATATTATGACAGACCAGCTAGATCTACTGTCTCTATTATATTATGACAGACCAGCTAGATCTACTGTCTCTATTATATTATGACAGACCAGCTAGATCTACTGTCTCTATTATATTATGACAGACCAGCTAGATCTACTGTCTCTATTATATTATGACAGACCAGCTAGATCTACTGTCTCTATTATATTATGACAGACCAGCTAGATCTACTGTCTCTATTATATTATGACAGACCAGCTAGATCTACTGTCTCTATTATATTATGACAGACCAGCTAGATCTACTGTCTCTATTATATTATGACAGACCAGCTAGATCTACTGTCTCTATTATATTATGACAGACCAGCTAGATCTACTGTCTCTATTATATTATGACAGACCAGCTAGATCTACTGTCTCTATTATATTATGACAGACCAGCTAGATCTACTGTCTCTATTATATTATGACAGACCAGCTAGATCTACTGTCTCTATTATATTATGACAGACCAGCTAGATCTACTGTCTCTATTATATTATGACAGACCAGCTAGATCTACTGTCTCTATTATATTATGACAGACCAGCTAGATCTACTGTCTCTATTATATTATGACAGACCAGCTAGATCTACTGTCTCTATTATATTATGACAGACCAGCTAGATCTACTGTCTCTATTATATTATGACAGACCAGCTAGATCTACTGTCTCTATTATATTATGACAGACCAGCTAGATCTACTGTCTCTATTATATTATGACAGACCAGCTAGATCTACTGTCTCTATTATATTATGACAGACCAGCTAGATCTACTGTCTCTATTATATTATGACAGACCAGCTAGATCTACTGTCTCTATTATATTATGACAGACCAGCTAGATCTACTGTCTCTATTATATTATGACAGACCAGCTAGATCTACTGTCTCTATTATATTATGACAGACCAGCTAGATCTACTGTCTCTATTATATTATGACAGACCAGCTAGATCTACTGTCTCTATTATATTATGACAGACCAGCTAGATCTACTGTCTCTATTATATTATGACAGACCAGCTAGATCTACTGTCTCTATTATATTATGACAGACCAGCTAGATCTACTGTCTCTATTATATTATGACAGACCAGCTAGATCTACTGTCTCTATTATATTATGACAGACCAGCTAGATCTACTGTCTCTATTATATTATGACAGACCAGCTAGATCTACTGTCTCTATTATATTATGACAGACCAGCTAGATCTACTGTCTCTATTATATTATGACAGACCAGCTAGATCTACTGTCTCTATTATATTATGACAGACCAGCTAGATCTACTGTCTCTATTATATTATGACAGACCAGCTAGATCTACTGTCTCTATTATATTATGACAGACCAGCTAGATCTACTGTCTCTATTATATTATGACAGACCAGCTAGATCTACTGTCTCTATTATATTATGACAGACCAGCTAGATCTACTGTCTCTATTATATTATGACAGACCAGCTAGATCTACTGTCTCTATTATATTATGACAGACCAGCTAGATCTACTGTCTCTATTATATTATGACAGACCAGCTAGATCTACTGTCTCTATTATATTATGACAGACCAGCTAGATCTACTGTCTCTATTATATTATGACAGACCAGCTAGATCTACTGTCTCTATTATATTATGACAGACCAGCTAGATCTACTGTCTCTATTATATTATGACAGACCAGCTAGATCTACTGTCTCTATTATATTATGACAGACCAGCTAGATCTACTGTCTCTATTATATTATGACAGACCAGCTAGATCTACTGTCTCTATTATATTATGACAGACCAGCTAGATCTACTGTCTCTATTATATTATGACAGACCAGCTAGATCTACTGTCTCTATTATATTATGACAGACCAGCTAGATCTACTGTCTCTATTATATTATGACAGACCAGCTAGATCTACTGTCTCTATTATATTATGACAGACCAGCTAGATCTACTGTCTCTATTATATTATGACAGACCAGCTAGATCTACTGTCTCTATTATATTATGACAGACCAGCTAGATCTACTGTCTCTATTATATTATGACAGACCAGCTAGATCTACTGTCTCTATTATATTATGACAGACCAGCTAGATCTACTGTCTCTATTATATTATGACAGACCAGCTAGATCTACTGTCTCTATTATATTATGACAGACCAGCTAGATCTACTGTCTCTATTATATTATGACAGACCAGCTAGATCTACTGTCTCTATTATATTATGACAGACCAGCTAGATCTACTGTCTCTATTATATTATGACAGACCAGCTAGATCTACTGTCTCTATTATATTATGACAGACCAGCTAGATCTACTGTCTCTATTATATTATGACAGACCAGCTAGATCTACTGTCTCTATTATATTATGACAGACCAGCTAGATCTACTGTCTCTATTATATTATGACAGACCAGCTAGATCTACTGTCTCTATTATATTATGACAGACCAGCTAGATCTACTGTCTCTATTATATTATGACAGACCAGCTAGATCTACTGTCTCTATTATATTATGACAGACCAGCTAGATCTACTGTCTCTATTATATTATGACAGACCAGCTAGATCTACTGTCTCTATTATATTATGACAGACCAGCTAGATCTACTGTCTCTATTATATTATGACAGACCAGCTAGATCTACTGTCTCTATTATATTATGACAGACCAGCTAGATCTACTGTCTCTATTATATTATGACAGACCAGCTAGATCTACTGTCTCTATTATATTATGACAGACCAGCTAGATCTACTGTCTCTATTATATTATGACAGACCAGCTAGATCTACTGTCTCTATTATATTATGACAGACCAGCTAGATCTACTGTCTCTATTATATTATGACAGACCAGCTAGATCTACTGTCTCTATTATATTATGACAGACCAGCTAGATCTACTGTCTCTATTATATTATGACAGACCAGCTAGATCTACTGTCTCTATTATATTATGACAGACCAGCTAGATCTACTGTCTCTATTATATTATGACAGACCAGCTAGATCTACTGTCTCTATTATATTATGACAGACCAGCTAGATCTACTGTCTCTATTATATTATGACAGACCAGCTAGATCTACTGTCTCTATTATATTATGACAGACCAGCTAGATCTACTGTCTCTATTATATTATGACAGACCAGCTAGATCTACTGTCTCTATTATATTATGACAGACCAGCTAGATCTACTGTCTCTATTATATTATGACAGACCAGCTAGATCTACTGTCTCTATTATATTATGACAGACCAGCTAGATCTACTGTCTCTATTATATTATGACAGACCAGCTAGATCTACTGTCTCTATTATATTATGACAGACCAGCTAGATCTACTGTCTCTATTATATTATGACAGACCAGCTAGATCTACTGTCTCTATTATATTATGACAGA
The DNA here is from genome assembly GCF_002021735.2 of Oncorhynchus kisutch. Classification (NCBI taxonomy): domain Eukaryota; kingdom Metazoa; phylum Chordata; class Actinopteri; order Salmoniformes; family Salmonidae; genus Oncorhynchus; species Oncorhynchus kisutch. The sequence goes on along the minus strand of NW_022262581.1, from coordinate 11,224 downwards.
CCAGCTAGATCTACTGTCTCTATTATATTATGACAGACCAGCTAGATCTACTGTCTCTATTATATTATGACAGACCAGCTAGATCTACTGTCTCTATTATATTATGACAGACCAGCTAGATCTACTGTCTCTATTATATTATGACAGACCAGCTAGATCTACTGTCTCTATTATATTATGACAGACCAGCTAGATCTACTGTCTCTATTATATTATGACAGACCAGCTAGATCTACTGTCTCTATTATATTATGACAGACCAGCTAGATCTACTGTCTCTATTATATTATGACAGACCAGCTAGATCTACTGTCTCTATTATATTATGACAGACCAGCTAGATCTACTGTCTCTATTATATTATGACAGACCAGCTAGATCTACTGTCTCTATTATATTATGACAGACCAGCTAGATCTACTGTCTCTATTATATATGACAGACCAGCTAGATCTACTGTCTCTATTATATTATGACAGACCAGCTAGATCTACTGTCTCTATTATATTATGACAGACCAGCTAGATCTACTGTCTCTATTATATTATGACAGACCAGCTAGATCTACTGTCTCTATTATATTATGACAGACCAGCTAGATCTACTGTCTCTATTATATTATGACAGACCAGCTAGATCTACTGTCTCTATTATATTATGACAGACCAGCTAGATCTACTGTCTCTATTATATTATGACAGACCAGCTAGATCTACTGTCTCTATTATATTATGACAGACCAGCTAGATCTACTGTCTCTATTATATTATGACAGACCAGCTAGATCTACTGTCTCTATTATATTATGACAGACCAGCTAGATCTACTGTCTCTATTATATTATGACAGACCAGCTAGATCTACTGTCTCTATTATATTATGACAGACCAGCTAGATCTACTGTCTCTATTATATTATGACAGACCAGCTAGATCTACTGTCTCTATTATATTATGACAGACCAGCTAGATCTACTGTCTCTATTATATTATGACAGACCAGCTAGATCTACTGTCTCTATTATATTATGACAGACCAGCTAGATCTACTGTCTCTATTATATTATGACAGACCAGCTAGATCTACTGTCTCTATTATATTATGACAGACCAGCTAGATCTACTGTCTCTATTATATTATGACAGACCAGCTAGATCTACTGTCTCTATTATATTATGACAGACCAGCTAGATCTACTGTCTCTATTATATTATGACAGACCAGCTAGATCTACTGTCTCTATTATATTATGACAGACCAGCTAGATCTACTGTCTCTATTATATTATGACAGACCAGCTAGATCTACTGTCTCTATTATATTATGACAGACCAGCTAGATCTACTGTCTCTATTATATTATGACAGACCAGCTAGATCTACTGTCTCTATTATATTATGACAGACCAGCTAGATCTACTGTCTCTATTATATTATGACAGACCAGCTAGATCTACTGTCTCTATTATATTATGACAGACCAGCTAGATCTACTGTCTCTATTATATTATGACAGACCAGCTAGATCTACTGTCTCTATTATATTATGACAGACCAGCTAGATCTACTGTCTCTATTATATTATGACAGACCAGCTAGATCTACTGTCTCTATTATATTATGACAGACCAGCTAGATCTACTGTCTCTATTATATTATGACAGACCAGCTAGATCTACTGTCTCTATTATATTATGACAGACCAGCTAGATCTACTGTCTCTATTATATTATGACAGACCAGCTAGATCTACTGTCTCTATTATATTATGACAGACCAGCTAGATCTACTGTCTCTATTATATTATGACAGACCAGCTAGATCTACTGTCTCTATTATATTATGACAGACCAGCTAGATCTACTGTCTCTATTATATTATGACAGACCAGCTAGATCTACTGTCTCTATTATATTATGACAGACCAGCTAGATCTACTGTCTCTATTATATTATGACAGACCAGCTAGATCTACTGTCTCTATTATATTATGACAGACCAGCTAGATCTACTGTCTCTATTATATTATGACAGACCAGCTAGATCTACTGTCTCTATTATATTATGACAGACCAGCTAGATCTACTGTCTCTATTATATTATGACAGACCAGCTAGATCTACTGTCTCTATTATATTATGACAGACCAGCTAGATCTACTGTCTCTATTATATTATGACAGACCAGCTAGATCTACTGTCTCTATTATATTATGACAGACCAGCTAGATCTACTGTCTCTATTATATTATGACAGACCAGCTAGATCTACTGTCTCTATTATATTATGACAGACCAGCTAGATCTACTGTCTCTATTATATTATGACAGACCAGCTAGATCTACTGTCTCTATTATATTATGACAGACCAGCTAGATCTACTGTCTCTATTATATTATGACAGACCAGCTAGATCTACTGTCTCTATTATATTATGACAGACCAGCTAGATCTACTGTCTCTATTATATTATGACAGACCAGCTAGATCTACTGTCTCTATTATATTATGACAGACCAGCTAGATCTACTGTCTCTATTATATTATGACAGACCAGCTAGATCTACTGTCTCTATTATATTATGACAGACCAGCTAGATCTACTGTCTCTATTATATTATGACAGACCAGCTAGATCTACTGTCTCTATTATATTATGACAGACCAGCTAGATCTACTGTCTCTATTATATTATGACAGACCAGCTAGATCTACTGTCTCTATTATATTATGACAGACCAGCTAGATCTACTGTCTCTATTATATTATGACAGACCAGCTAGATCTACTGTCTCTATTATATTATGACAGACCAGCTAGATCTACTGTCTCTATTATATTATGACAGACCAGCTAGATCTACTGTCTCTATTATATTATGACAGACCAGCTAGATCTACTGTCTCTATTATATTATGACAGACCAGCTAGATCTACTGTCTCTATTATATATGACAGACCAGCTAGATCTACTGTCTCTATTATATTATGACAGACCAGCTAGATCTACTGTCTCTATTATATTATGACAGACCAGCTAGATCTACTGTCTCTATTATATTATGACAGACCAGCTAGATCTACTGTCTCTATTATATTATGACAGACCAGCTAGATCTACTGTCTCTATTATATTATGACAGACCAGCTAGATCTACTGTCTCTATTATATTATGACAGACCAGCTAGATCTACTGTCTCTATTATATTATGACAGACCAGCTAGATCTACTGTCTCTATTATATTATGACAGACCAGCTAGATCTACTGTCTCTATTATATTATGACAGACCAGCTAGATCTACTGTCTCTATTATATTATGACAGACCAGCTAGATCTACTGTCTCTATTATATTATGACAGACCAGCTAGATCTACTGTCTCTATTATATTATGACAGACCAGCTAGATCTACTGTCTCTATTATATTATGACAGACCAGCTAGATCTACTGTCTCTATTATATTATGACAGACCAGCTAGATCTACTGTCTCTATTATATTATGACAGACCAGCTAGATCTACTGTCTCTATTATATTATGACAGACCAGCTAGATCTACTGTCTCTATTATATTATGACAGACCAGCTAGATCTACTGTCTCTATTATATTATGACAGACCAGCTAGATCTACTGTCTCTATTATATTATGACAGACCAGCTAGATCTACTGTCTCTATTATATTATGACAGACCAGCTAGATCTACTGTCTCTATTATATTATGACAGACCAGCTAGATCTACTGTCTCTATTATATTATGACAGACCAGCTAGATCTACTGTCTCTATTATATTATGACAGACCAGCTAGATCTACTGTCTCTATTATATTATGACAGACCAGCTAGATCTACTGTCTCTATTATATTATGACAGACCAGCTAGATCTACTGTCTCTATTATATTATGACAGACCAGCTAGATCTACTGTCTCTATTATATTATGACAGACCAGCTAGATCTACTGTCTCTATTATATTATGACAGACCAGCTAGATCTACTGTCTCTATTATATTATGACAGACCAGCTAGATCTACTGTCTCTATTATATTATGACAGACCAGCTAGATCTACTGTCTCTATTATATTATGACAGACCAGCTAGATCTACTGTCTCTATTATATTATGACAGACCAGCTAGATCTACTGTCTCTATTATATATGACAGACCAGCTAGATCTACTGTCTCTATTATATTATGACAGACCAGCTAGATCTACTGTCTCTATTATATTATGACAGACCAGCTAGATCTACTGTCTCTATTATATTATGACAGACCAGCTAGATCTACTGTCTCTATTATATTATGACAGACCAGCTAGATCTACTGTCTCTATTATATTATGACAGACCAGCTAGATCTACTGTCTCTATTATATTATGACAGACCAGCTAGATCTACTGTCTCTATTATATTATGACAGACCAGCTAGATCTACTGTCTCTATTATATTATGACAGACCAGCTAGATCTACTGTCTCTATTATATTATGACAGACCAGCTAGATCTACTGTCTCTATTATAATATGACAGACCAGCTAGATCTACTGTCTCTATTATATTATGACAGACCAGCTAGATCTACTGTCTCTATTATATTATGACAGACCAGCTAGATCTACTGTCTCTATTATATTATGACAGACCAGCTAGATCTACTGTCTCTATTATATTATGACAGACCAGCTAGATCTACTGTCTCTATTATATTATGACAGACCAGCTAGATCTACTGTCTCTATTATATTATGACAGACCAGCTAGATCTACTGTCTCTATTATATATGACAGACCAGCTAGATCTACTGTCTCTATTATATTATGACAGACCAGCTAGATCTACTGTCTCTATTATATTATGACAGACCAGCTAGATCTACTGTCTCTATTATATTATGACAGACCAGCTAGATCTACTGTCTCTATTATATATGACAGACCAGCTAGATCTACTGTCTCTATTATATTATGACAGACCAGCTAGATCTACTGTCTCTATTATATTATGACAGACCAGCTAGATCTACTGTCTCTATTATATTATGACAGACCAGCTAGATCTACTGTCTCTATTATATTATGACAGACCAGCTAGATCTACTGTCTCTATTATATTATGACAGACCAGCTAGATCTACTGTCTCTATTATATTATGACAGACCAGCTAGATCTACTGTCTCTATTATATTATGACAGACCAGCTAGATCTACTGTCTCTATTATATTATGACAGACCAGCTAGATCTACTGTCTCTATTATATTATGACAGACCAGCTAGATCTACTGTCTCTATTATATTATGACAGACCAGCTAGATCTACTGTCTCTATTATATTATGACAGACCAGCTAGATCTACTGTCTCTATTATATTATGACAGACCAGCTAGATCTACTGTCTCTATTATATTATGACAGACCAGCTAGATCTACTGTCTCTATTATATTATGACAGACCAGCTAGATCTACTGTCTCTATTATATTATGACAGACCAGCTAGATCTACTGTCTCTATTATATTATGACAGACCAGCTAGATCTACTGTCTCTATTATATATGACAGACCAGCTAGATCTACTGTCTCTATTATATTATGACAGACCAGCTAGATCTACTGTCTCTATTATATTATGACAGACCAGCTAGATCTACTGTCTCTATTATATATGACAGACCAGCTAGATCTACTGTCTCTATTATATTATGACAGACCAGCTAGATCTACTGTCTCTATTATATTATGACAGACCAGCTAGATCTACTGTCTCTATTATATTATGACAGACCAGCTAGATCTACTGTCTCTATTATATTATGACAGACCAGCTAGATCTACTGTCTCTATTATATTATGACAGACCAGCTAGATCTACTGTCTATTATATTATGACAGACCAGCTAGATCTACTGTCTCTATTATATTATGACAGACCAGCTAGATCTACTGTCTCTATTATATTATGACAGACCAGCTAGATCTACTGTCTCTATTATATTATGACAGACCAGCTAGATCTACTGTCTCTATTATATTATGACAGACCAGCTAGATCTACTGTCTCTATTATATTATGACAGACCAGCTAGATCTACTGTCTCTATTATATTATGACAGACCAGCTAGATCTACTGTCTCTATTATATATGACAGACCAGCTAGATCTACTGTCTCTATTATATTATGACAGACCAGCTAGATCTACTGTCTCTATTATATTATGACAGACCAGCTAGATCTACTGTCTCTATTATATTATGACAGACCAGCTAGATCTACTGTCTCTATTATATTATGACAGACCAGCTAGATCTACTGTCTATTATATTATGACAGACCAGCTAGATCTACTGTCTCTATTATATATGACAGACCAGCTAGATCTACTGTCTCTATTATATTATGACAGACCAGCTAGATCTACTGTCTCTATTATATTATGACAGACCAGCTAGATCTACTGTCTCTATTATATTATGACAGACCAGCTAGATCTACTGTCTCTATTATATTATGACAGACCAGCTAGATCTACTGTCTCTATTATATTATGACAGACCAGCTAGATCTACTGTCTCTATTATATTATGACAGACCAGCTAGATCTACTGTCTCTATTATATTATGACAGACCAGCTAGATCTACTGTCTCTATAATTATGACAGACCAGCTAGATCTACTGTCTCTATTATATTATGACAGACCAGCTAGATCTACTGTCTCTATTATAATATGACAGACCAGCTAGATCTACTGTCTCTATTATATTATGACAGACCAGCTAGATCTACTGTCTCTATTATATTATGACAGACCAGCTAGATCTACTGTCTCTATTATATTATGACAGACCAGCTAGATCTACTGTCTCTATTATATTATGACAGACCAGCTAGATCTACTGTCTCTATTATATTATGACAGACCAGCTAGATCTACTGTCTCTATTATATATGACAGACCAGCTAGATCTACTGTCTCTATTATATTATGACAGACCAGCTAGATCTACTGTCTCTATTATATTATGACAGACCAGCTAGATCTACTGTCTATTATATTATGACAGACCAGCTAGATCTACTGTCTATTATATTATGACAGACCAGCTAGATCTACTGTCTCTATTATATTATGACAGACCAGCTAGATCTACTGTCTCTATTATATTATGACAGACCAGCTAGATCTACTGTCTCTATTATATTATGACAGACCAGCTAGATCTACTGTCTCTATTATATTATGACAGACCAGCTAGATCTACTGTCTCTATTATATTATGACAGACCAGCTAGATCTACTGTCTTATATTATGACAGACCAGCTAGATCTACTGTCTCTATTATATTATGACAGACCAGCTAGATCTACTGTCTCTATTATATTATGACAGACCAGCTAGATCTACTGTCTCTATTATATTATGACAGACCAGCTAGATCTACTGTCTCTATTATATTATGACAGACCAGCTAGATCTACTGTCTCTATTATATTATGACAGACCAGCTAGATCTACTGTCTCTATTATATATGACAGACCAGCTAGATCTACTGTCTCTATTATATTATGACAGACCAGCTAGATCTACTGTCTCTATTATAATATGACAGACCAGCTAGATCTACTGTCTCTATTATATTATGACAGACCAGCTAGATCTACTGTCTCTATTATATTATGACAGACCAGCTAGATCTACTGTCTCTATTATATTATGACAGACCAGCTAGATCTACTGTCTCTATTATATTATGACAGACCAGCTAGATCTACTGTCTCTATTATATTATGACAGACCAGCTAGATCTACTGTCTCTATTATATTATGACAGACCAGCTAGATCTACTGTCTCTATTATATTATGACAGACCAGCTAGATCTACTGTCTCTATTATATATGACAGACCAGCTAGATCTACTGTCTCTATTATATTATGACAGACCAGCTAGATCTACTGTCTCTATTATATTATGACAGACCAGCTAGATCTACTGTCTCTATTATAATATGACAGACCAGCTAGATCTACTGTCTCTATTATATTATGACAGACCAGCTAGATCTACTGTCTCTATTATATTATGACAGACCAGCTAGATCTACTGTCTCTATTATATTATGACAGACCAGCTAGATCTACTGTCTCTATTATATTATGACAGACCAGCTAGATCTACTGTCTCTATTATATTATGACAGACCAGCTAGATCTACTGTCTCTATTATATTATGACAGACCAGCTAGATCTACTGTCTCTATTATATTATGACAGACCAGCTAGATCTACTGTCTCTATTATATTATGACAGACCAGCTAGATCTACTGTCTCTATTATATTATGACAGACCAGCTAGATCTACTGGTCTATTATATTATGACAGACCAGCTAGATCTACTGTCTCTATTATATTATGACAGACCAGCTAGATCTACTGTCTCTATTATATTATGACAGACCAGCTAGATCTACTGTCTCTATTATATTATGACAGACCAGCTAGATCTACTGTCTCTATTATATTATGACAGACCAGCTAGATCTACTGTCTCTATTATATTATGACAGACCAGCTAGATCTACTGTCTCTATTATATTATGACAGACCAGCTAGATCTACTGTCTCTATTATAATATGACAGACCAGCTAGATCTACTGTCTCTATATATTATGACAGACCAGCTAGATCTACTGTCTCTATTATATTATGACAGACCAGCTAGATCTACTGTCTCTATTATATTATGACAGACCAGCTAGATCTACTGTCTCTATTATATTATGACAGACCAGCTAGATCTACTGTCTCTATTATATTATGACAGACCAGCTAGATCTATGTCTCTATTATATTATGACAGACCAGCTAGATCTACTGTCTCTATTATATTATGACAGACCAGCTAGATCTACGTGTCTCTATTATATATGACAGACAGCTAGATCTACTGTCTATTATATTTGACAGACCAGCTAGATCTACTGCTCTATTATATTTACTAGATCTACTGTCTCTTTATATTATGACAGACCAGCTAGATCTACTGTCTCTATTATATTATGACAGACCAGCTAGATACTGTCTCTATTATAATATGACAGACCAGCTAGATCTACTGTCTCTATTATATTATGACAGACCAGCTAATCTACTGTCTCTATTATATTATGACAGACCAGCTAGATCTACTGTCTCTATATATTATGACAGACCAGCTAGATCTACTGTCTCTATTATAATATGACAGACCAGCTAGATCTACTGTCTCTATTATATTATGACAGACCAGCTAGATCTACTGTCTCTATTATATTATGACAGACCAGATACTGTCTATATATATGACAGACAACAGCTAGATCTACTGTCTCTATTATTATGACAGACCAGCTAGATCTACTGTCTCTATTATATTATGACAGACCAGCTAGATCTACTGTCTCTATTATATTATGACAGACCAGCTAGATCTACTGTCTCTTTATATATGACAGACCAGCTAGATCTACTGTCTCTATTATATTATGACAGACCAGCTAGATCTACTGTCTCTATTATATTATGACAGACCAGCTAGATCTACTGTCTCTATTATATTATGACAGACCAGCTAGATCTACTGTCTCTATTATATTATGACAGACCAGCTAGATCTACTGTCTCTATTATAATATGACAGACCAGCTAGATCTACTGTCTCTATTATATTATGACAGACCAGCTAGATCTACTGTCTCTATTATATTATGACAGACCAGCTAGATCTACTGTCTCTATTATATTATGACAGACCAGCTAGATCTACTGTCTCTATTATATTATGACAGACCAGCTAGATCTACTGTCTCATTATATTATGACAGACCAGCTAGATCTACTGTCTCTATATATTATGACAGACCAGCTAGATCTACTGTCTCTATTATAATTGACAGACCAGCTAGATCTACTGTCTCTATATATTATGACAGACCAGCTAGATCTACTGTCTCTATTATATTATGACAGACCAGCTAGATCTACTGTCTCTATTATATTATGACAGACCAGCTAGATTACTGTCTCTATTATATTATGACAGACCAGCTAGATCTACTGTCTCTATATATATGACAGACCAGCTAGATCTACTGTCTCTATTATAATTATGACAGACCAGCTAGATTACTGTCTCTATTATATTATGACAGACCAGCTAGATCTACTGTCTCTATTATATTATGACAGACCAGCTAGATCTACTGTCTCTATTATAATATGACAGACCAGCTAGATCTACTGTCTCTATATTATGACAGACCAGCTAGACTATATGTCTCTATTATATTATGACAGACCAGCTAGATCTACTGTCTATTATATTATGACAGACCAGCTAGATCTACTGTCTCTATTATATTATGACAGACCAGCTAGATCTACTGTCTCTATTATATTATGACAGACCAGCTAGATCTACTGTCTCTATTATATTATGACAGACCAGCTAGATCTACTGTCTCTATTATATTATGACAGACCAGCTAGATCTACTGTCTCTATATATTATGACAGACCAGCTAGATCTACTGTCTCTATTATATTATGACAGACCAGCTAGATCTACTGTCTCTATTATATTATGACAGACCAGCTAGATCTACTGTTCTATTATATTATGACAGACCAGCTAGATCTACTGTCTCTATTATATTATGACAGACCAGCTAGATCTACTGTCTCTATTATATTATGACAGACCAGCTAGATCTACTGTCTATTATATATTATGACAGACCTAGATCTACTGTCTATTATATTATGACAGACCAGCTAGATCTACTGTCTCTATTAATTATGACAGACAGCTAGATCTACTGTCTCTATTATATTATGACAGACCAGCTAGATCTACTGTCTCTATTAATTATGACAGACCAGCTAGATCTACTGTCTCTATTATATTATGACAGACCAGCTAGATCTACTGTCTCTATTATATTTGACAGACCAGCAGATCTACTGTCTCTATTATATTATGACAGACCAGCTAGATCTACTGTCTCATTATAATATGACAGACCATCTAGATCTACTGTCTCTATTATAATATGACAGACCAGCTAGATCTACTGTCTTATTATTATATGACAGACCAGCTAGATCTACTGTCTCTATTATATTATGACAGACCAGCTAGATCTACTGTCTCTATTAT